>NW_015169262.1:26049-35426 GCF_001447785.1 Gekko japonicus
AATATAAGCAGGCCTCCGGTCCTGCTTTCCTTGTCTTGTTTTCCTGAGCTGAAATAAACTATGAGCTGTTTCACTTATCAACACACCTGGACCCAGTACTTTTCACTGGCGACAAGAATGGGATCCCGATGAGCAAGCCTGACTCTTATTTTAGCCAAGCACCAAGCACCGATCCGTCAGACACCACGCCCTGCACCACTCGCGAGCAGCACTGCACCACTCCCCGCTCCCCAGGACATCACTCCCTGATTTGCTCAAGAGTCATGGCTGCTGCTCCAGGACACCTCGAGGTCTTTGACCCAGCAAACCCTGAGTTCTGGGGAGTGTGGGTGGATCAGCTCACCAACTTCTTTGACTACCAGGAGGTGACCGACGCAGGCAAGAAAAGGGCTCTACTCCTCAGCACGTATGGTTATATTTACTTATTTAAAAAAATTATGAAGCCAGAATGCCAGCAGGGGGTTGGGGGCTATCCAGTGTTTTGCACAGAGTGTCACATGTATGACTATCTGCCCACTGGGCAGAAGTCTTGGGTGTGTGTAAGCCCCCTTTTAAATCCCTTTGTATTTATGTGTTTTTTCTTGTCAAATTGAAGGCCCTAGGAATGTGTAGTTTGGAGGAGATTGAGGGGGGGCACGATTGCTCTCTCTAAATATCTGAAAGGCTGGCATTTGGAGGAGGGCAAGGAGCTGTTCCAGTTGGCAGCAGAGGATAGGGCCCGAAGCAGTGGGTTTTAATTATAAGCAGAAAGGTATCAGCTGGATATTATGAAAACCTTTTTCATGGTCAGAGTGGTTCAAAGGTGGAATCAGCTGCCTAGGGAGGTGGTTGGCTCCCCTTCACTGGCAGCTTTCAAGAGGAGGCTGGCCGAATATTTGTCAGAGGTGCTTTAGGCTGGTCCTGCATTGGGCAGGGGGGTTGGACTAGATCCCTTCCAACTCTATGGTTCCATAGATTTCCTGGATCAGTTTTCCTTGCAAAAACTTCCAGGATACTTTTTATCCTAATACAGAATATTGGTGGGGGGAAGCACCCCATGTGGCAAAAAGGGTTTTTAAAATATTAATGTTTTACTGCTTTTCAGAAAGGAAACTCTTAAGTGGCTGTACTTTGGGAACCATTTGTAAAGCTGCCTGGCCACCAAAAAATGCTCTCGGGGAGAACCTGTTAAAGGGTTTGCTATCAAATTGCACAGGAGGGGATGCTAATGGATGCTCTCAGTCTGCATTAATAGCCAGTAATCACAAGGAGGTTCCTGTTGAGTGTTGCCAGGAGGTGGAGAGCAGGGTGAGAAAGGAATTTCCACCCTTATTTCTTCTGTCACAATGTCAGTGGTTCTGGAAAGGACTGGACAGTTTTGCCTGGTTGATGGAATACATCACATGCTTTATTACACTTCCTTTATGGAGAGTGAATCCAGTGTGAGCCTATAAAAACTGAACCCCATGGGATTACACTGCTGTTTGTACAAGAGCCTGTTTGGATATAAAAATGTATTATACAGTAATAAACAGTAACTGGGCTTGTCTGTTCTAGGAGTGGTCGAAACCGGTCTCTTTATCAACATGGCAGAGCGAGTTTACTTTGGTATGGAAGACGGCTCAGTCAGCATCCATGAGAAGCCAGCCCACTGACCAGCCCTCGCATTCACCTGGCCGTCACTTGACTATCACTAGGGTGCCATTGATGTCTTGCCTTAGAGTGGGGGTGGGGGTGCACACCCAATGAATGACAAGGTCCAGCAGATTTAGCTGAAGTGAATTTCTTTGCTAAAATCTGTTTTAACATTTTTCATTAATGTGTTAATGTTTTTAAAGGGCAGTGGAAAATGTTGAACAAAATGTATTTTAAACTTTTATCATTTGATGTTTATACAAAATGTTTACCAAAAGGGATATTACTAACAGTACTTCAGCCACCTGGTTTGCTCAGGCAGTGTCTGTTAGGGAATGATGGTAACTGCATTTCTTGGCATTAGGTCGAAGCCCAGAAAACAGAAGATTCATATCCCATTGGACCACACAGATGCCTTTCTGGAGCCTCTTGGTTCTGTGTTTTTCTAAATATTTTTTCCATAATGGTTTTAATAATGCAGCCTGTCTAACTTTGTTATACTGCTGTTGATATCTGTTCTATGAGGTGTCACAATGTGACAATGTTAAGTTCTATTTAGGAATAATTATTGCATTTCCTGCAATGCTGTGGCTGTTCCCACGTTGTTTTCTCATAACATAATATGAAAAAGGGATGAAAAAATGGGTTTGCATCCCTAGCCCTGCTGCAGCCAGCACTGGCATGCAGAGCGAACTTGGTCACTGGCCTCCCCGTGTGCCGTTCACACCTTTGGGTGTTCCTGAAGCTACGAGAGCAGCTGTGCTGGAGTGGCTCCCAGACTGCCGTGAGCAAAGTGTGGATTCGGCCTCACTTTGGTGGCAAACAGGGTGCCAACCTTTTGTCGGTCCCTTTCCCATTTGGGGAGTCGGGGGGTCCTGACAGGGTTCCAGGTTTTTTTTGCTAAAGCATCATTTATTTCCGGAGCCACTTGACCAGCCGATGCCCAGAGTTCCATGTGGGACCCCATTCCGCTTTACAGTGGGAATTTCCTGGTTTGCTGTTTCTCACATGTTGATGTTTCACAAAATATAATACCTAAATGCAAAGGGATGATTGCGCTTCCTGTCAGACATCTTAATGTAGCAAGAGCAAGATGCTTTTTAAATGTATCATCTTCCATTTCTAAGTGCTTTGTACAATGATTGTCAAAAAAGACACCAAATTCTCTTACAAGCAGCACAATAAAAAACGACGTGTAATGCCAATGTCTTGTGTATTTTCTGCATAAGTAACATACATCACCGCATCCATCTACAAATTCATGGTGGAACACGTGCTGTCCAGCCACAGCTAGCGGATGGCAACCACTGCAGGGTCCCCAAGGCAGAGACGGCTTGGTTGCCATGGCCTGCCTCTGTGCAGCAGACGGACTCCCTTTGGGGTCTCCCATATATACTCCCCCCATTGTGTCACAATGATGTTTGCTCTTCTCAAACTAAGTGCAGCACCACAGGACTGATTAAACCTGATGCGTTCAAGGGAGCTTCCATCCACAGGCAGTCAGTGTTCCTTGATTCCAAGCTTCAGCAATGACATGGACGAAGAACCGTTTGTTTCAAACTGTATCTCACTTGAAGAAATATTTAGCACAGATGGCAGCAACAATGTCCTTGTAAGGAGTGTCTGAATCAGACTTGGTTGGAGGTATGCGGCAAAGTCTACGGAAAGCAGGAGAGCGGAGCAGAAGATTGTGTGAAAGTCCCATGAAGCTCGAAGACACCCAGTACAAAGCCATGGCCTGCAACAACAGCAAAGAGATGTGTCCCATTTAATGAGCTACATCAGCGGTCCTCACTTTGCGGCTGGCAGACTGCAACCTCCTCACCACAGAACAGCCATAGATCCCCACGAACAACTCTTAAAACACCTCCAACACACTTACCCTAAAAACGAACTGCTGGAGAGGCAGAGCCACATATTTACAGTAATCACTGTGCACAATGCAATGTTCAGCCTTGCATCTCTAAAGTCCCAACTCTGCTAGGCATGTACTTATTTGTTTATTCATCTAGTTTATATCCCGCCTTCCCTGCCAAGGCAGGCTCGACCATGCAACACCCAAGACACTGACTGACTTCTATCCTACAGTACTTACTGATGGCACACTCGCAGCGACAGGGACCATAAGTGCAGACATTCCCCGGAAGATGTGAGTGGTGCACTTCTGAATCCTGGACAGTCTGGTTTTTTGCAAGACAAAAATCTGAAGAGATAAATTTCAATTTGAAGAAATATGGAAAATGTCAGATGAGATTATGCAAAACAAATGTGGACTTAGGCTGGTTATTTGTGCCTTTACATTCCCTTCTGTTATACTTTGGAAAATAATTTCTGCTCTATATCAAACATCCTTTTAAAATCACAGTTATCCACAGACTGTCAAGCTTGGGCCTCACTTGCGAAGTATTTCCTACACTCCTGTTCTGTTTCATTATTCCACTGATTGTGTTATGGATTCACAGGCATTCTTATGCAGTTCCCACGTTGCACACAGCCTTGCTCTTCTTCACTGCTGGTTATCATCTCTGCTGGGAAACGGGGGGGGGGGGAGTGGGTGTGTACGGCTGCCCACTTTGCATGGTTAGTGCCCGCTTGTAACAGTTCTCATGCAGGAAAATACCTTGGGAAGTATATTATTTCATTGTACTGTGTGACCTTGTAGGCTGGGGAGCGTCTAGATAATGCAGGTGTGGGGGGTGGTCACGAGGGCAGGGGCAGACGTATGGTGGGCTGAGTGGGAGCAGAGATTGGCTGCTTGGCATCTGTGTAATTTCCTGCTTTTAGTATATTGGCAGAACTGGCGTCTGGGCCCCAGTCCCGACACAGAAGCTGTCTATGCTTGGAACCTCTCTACAAGAGTGTCTGTGAGAGTGATTGCATCCGGCACTTGACGCAGACATTGCTAATTGAAGCATTTTCATGTTTGATGGGGAAAACTGTAAAACACAAACAGGATACCTGAGGCAATTTAAAGACCAACAGATTTATTGAGCCCTTAAACTGCTGTGGTCTCGAGTCACAGAATCATAGAGTTGGAAGGGACCTCCGGGATCATCTAGTCCAACCCCCTGCACAACGCAGGAAATTCACAAATACCTCCCACTCCCCCAGTGACCTCTGTTCCATGCCCAGAAGATGACTGAAAACCTTCAGGATCCCTGTCCAAAAATGCCTGGAGAAAAACTGCTTCCTGACCCCAAAGTGACAATCCGCATTTCCAGGGGTGTGTAATAAAGGGCCAAAAGAACTAAGCACGGAGGCCACCTGCCACACCCCACCTCCGTCCCCCCTGCTGGTCCTGTCCTGAAGCAGCTGTGTCAGGAGGCCTTAGAACACTTCACATTCCAGTCTTCTCCAAAGGGAGGGTTTGGGAGCCCAGCTGGCTAGGCCTCACAATGACCTCACTCACCCTGCTGGGCTCTGCGGCACCTTCTCTCTCTCTCTCTCTCATTCACTCTCTGACGCTGCCCAAGAGTCTGGCCACTTCCTCCCTGACCTCTCATCTGCTTCTCCCTTTTATAGCCCTCCTCCTAATTTGTGCCTCCTCCCCCCTCCTTACCTCCTGGCCCTGCCTCCCCGTTTAAGCACTGTCACCATCCTTCCTGTGAGCCCACCGCCTCCCAAGGAGGCCTGGTCCACACTTCTGCCCCTTCCGGCTTGGCTGCATTGGTTGTGTCTCTCTCTCCCCTCAGCTGGGGCCCTGCTGCATTCCTCATGCCTCGCTCCTGCCCCCTGCCTGATGCAGCTCCTGGCCATGCCCATTTCTGGGGTTCTGGGCTGGGGGGTGGCATGGGGAGGAACCTGGGGCCTGTTCCAATGGGGAACCGCTCTTAACTGTCAGGACGTTCTTTAGCCAAAAACTCTTTTGATTGAATTTCAACCTGCTGGTTCTGGTCCAACCTTCTGGGGCAACAGAAAACAACTCTGTATCATCTTCTATAGGACAGTCCTTCCAAGTACTTGATGATGGTTATCCTATCACCTCTCAGTCCTCTCCTCTCCAGGCTACCATTCACAGAATGTTACAGACCATGCCTCTGGAATGCCACAGTTTTTTACCTGCTCAGGGAACTCCTAGCCTCTAATGAAGGAGCCTCTATTAAGAATTTCAGGTGCACAAGGCTATTTTTTGTTTTACAGTATCCCGTCAGCACAGCTTCCCCTCTGGAACTGAGAAACAATCTATACAAACAGTGAGGGCAAGTTTCTTTTTCCCCCACTACCACCGCTGAGAGAGTGGTGTACTGTCTGTAATGCAAGAAATCAAGCCAGGTGGAGAACTGCAAGATAAAGCAGAAGTACACCACCCTGAGCCCTCTGGGGAGAAGGTGGGAGAATCATGTGTACAGTATGCTTACAGTTGTCCCAGCTCTACTTTTTACATACTTCCACTATCAGCAGATTCAGGAGTCCAAGAGTGATGGGCAAAATCAGAGTATGATCAGGTGCAGTGAGGTCCATAAACCAGAGGGTACCTCCCACAGAAAGCTGTTCCTGGATAGGAAGCTCTGCTGAAAACACAAAAAATTAGCACGTTTTTGTTGTTTTAAAAACAATGTTTAGATTGTTAGAAACATAATGCTTAAACAATTTATTGTGAATCTAGATGATGTTGGGAAATGTTGAGGAAATTTGTAGGACTTTTAGAAAATTTGAGATTTTTGAAAGAGGCAGATCTGTAGATTGCTGCTGGTGAAATTGTTTCCAAATTTTTTTTGGGGGGGGGGGGACGGACACTAGGGTCCACAAGGTAGGAAGTATAATGATGCTAGTGAATCCTTTAAGGCCAGGAAAGGAGTAACAAAACTTGTCCTCTTTAAAGGCAACAAACTGAGCAAAAGCTAAGAGAGCCAGTTTGGTGTAGTGGTTAAGAGTGCAGACTCTAATCGGAGAGAGCCGAGTTTGATTCCCCCACTCCTCCTCCACATGCTGCTGCTGGTGTGACCTTGGGTCAGTCACAAGTTCTTTCTCACGAGCAGTCCTCAAAAGAGCTCTCTCAGCCCCACCTACCTCACAAGGTGTCTGTTGTGAGGAGTGGAAGGAAAAGGGATTATAAGCTGCTCTGAGACTGTTTTGGGTAGTGAAGGGCAGGGTATAAATCCAATCTTTTCTTCTAAGTGAAGGGTTTGTTTTTGAAGCTTACAAGCACTACTCAGAATTTTTTCCTCCCCTTACTATCTCTGATTTAACTTTCCTGATTTTACTGAGATTTTTTTTTTGCCTCCCACTTTTGCTTTGTTAATTTCTGAGGGCCTAAAAAAGTTGTGTTCTTGAGCACCTACCTCCCATGGGGAAAAACTGGCCCTGGAAGTCACTGGGACAGTTTCCTGTGTCTAGCTGGAAAGAGCCCCCAGAAGCGAGAGTGCTGGGGATAGGCCTCTCCCCCCCCCCCCCCCCGCGCGGGGGGGTTGGGGGTGGGGAGGCAGTCTCAGGGTCAGACTGCACTCAGGGAAAGTCCCTCTAACCTCCCTGAACTGCCTCCCTCCCCCCTCCCCCCCCGAGAGCATGATTCCTGCTAGGTTTTACTTGCGGGTCCTCAACAAACAAAGAGGGGGTTTGGGGGCAGTGATGCTCTGTATTCTGGGTGCTGGGAGGGGGGGGACACAGTGGGAGGGCATTTGGAATTCTGTCCCTTACTGGTGGACCTCCTAATGGAGGCAAGGTTTGGGCCACTGTGTGTCATAGAGTGTCGGACTGGGTGGGCCACTGGACTGATCCAACATGGCTTCTCTTATGTTCATAAGTGCTGGCAAAGAAACTTGTACAAAGGGAGTGCCGCCCATCCCCTTACTCCCCGACATCCCTCTCTCATCCTCCATACACACACTGCAGCACTGGCCTCTCAGGCACAAGGAGCCAGGCAGCCCGAGGACCCAAGCGCATCGTGACGCACCGCAGAATGTTTCCTTGAGGCTGCTGCCTTTCAGGGTTTTAATTACCAGGCATCCCAGTGTGGAAAGAAGAAGGGGCTTCACCACTGCCGCCACAGGGCCACACTGATCAGAAAGAGCCAGGAACACACACACCCCGACGCAGGCTTCCATCCAAAGCGCCTTTTGGGCTCACCTGGCTTTCTTTGAACTCTAATTGCCAATCTCGACAACAGTGTTATTAAAAACTCGCCCGCGTCCTTCAGCCGCGCCGGGGGGGGGGGCTCACTGCCTGGTCCTCCAACAAGGATGCAGTGCTAGAAGCACAAAACGGGCGATTGCAGTGCAACCTTGTGCAGTTCTGGCATGCTCAGAAACGGTTTCCTCACCGACCCCCCATCTCACCCACTAAGGTCAACTGAATACGATCAGAACCAAATACCAAATTCCCCCATCTGTCCTTAGTTCCACTTTGCATATGGACTGCTTGGAAAGATGGACCCTTTTGTTATGTGATGATTTGCTTGTGCTCTCTTTATGGATAACTCTGTGGAATACTGACAGCTGCACTCTGGGCACAACATTTTCTACCTGCTTAGAAGTCTCATTATTCTATTTCATGCAAAGCTAACACATTGTCTTGAACTTGAAAGGTAGCAGGTTTTTTAAAACAGGAATGTAGAAAACACACACTCTGCATCAACTTATAATTATTACCTTCAGAAGCTGTCCTACCAATGCTGAAGTTACGCAATGCCATGGAAACAAAGACCCATACTGGAACTTGTATCCATATCAGCAAGCTGGCCTTGAAAGGGTGACAATTATCTCGAATGTAGAGCTCTGAAACTATTCTTTTCAGATTCTTCCTGAAATGGAACCTGGTTGGAAAGATAATCATAAGACAAAGCTATAGACTGAGGCTTAATTACTCCCAAGCACCTCCAACATAAGAGACAGCAAAGAACAGAACACTAAACTCAAAACAGTTCTTAAAGCATCAAATGCTACATTATATTTAAACACACACAAAAATTTTGCTTCTTGTGCTCAGTTAGGGTTGGCCATCGGACAGTTAAAAAGACATTTAGTTAACTGACTTGCTCACAATTCAGGTTTTTTAAAGCCAATAAATTATTAGGACAAAAAAAGGAGAAACTTCACTCATCATAAGAACATAAGAGAAACCAAGCTGGATCAGGCCAACAGCCCATCCAGTCACACAGGGGCCAAAAACCAGGGACCATCAGGGGTCCACCAGTGGGGCCAGACTCCAGAAGTCCTCCTACTGTTGCCCCCCCCCCCAAGCACTAAGGACACAGAGCATCCCTGGCCCCAGCCTAATCCCTGGCCTTTTGACTAATCACCACCGATGGACCTCTGTTGATCTAACCCCCATGAGAAGCGGCCTATGCTTGTTGCCACCAACACTTCCTGCGGCAGTGAATTCCACCTGTGAATGACTCTTTGGGTGAAGAAGGACTTCCTCTTATCTGTCCTAAGCTCCTTCATTTCACTGAGTGCAAGGATAGGGAGGGAAAGTACGTCTCTCTCCCCCTGCCTCCTCTATCCAATGCATACTTTTGCAAACCTCGGCCCTGCCACCCTTCAGTCGTCATTTTCCCAGGCAAAAGAGCCCTGACTTCTTCCGCCTTCTTCCCTCATGGGAAAAGTGCTCCATCCCCTTAATCATCCTAGTTGCCTTCCCTCCCCCCCCCCCGGTGCTCCAAAGGGGGCGGTGCCGTGGCCATCCCGTGCGCCTCGGCGTCTAGTCCTGCCGGCCCCATGGCCACGGGAACGTCTTCCGACAGCGCTGGCTCTTCGGCTTTGAAGCGGAGATGAGCACCCCGCGACCCTCCGAGCAAGGGGGGAGCCCCCGGCCTTTGTCGCCGC
>NW_015169262.1:36871-64944 GCF_001447785.1 Gekko japonicus
TCTTTCCCTTTTGTGGACCTAAATTAAAACTTATCCTGCACTAGGGACAATGCAGTATTCTCAGGTTCTCTGGCATTTATGCGTGTCTCTGTGTGTGTGTGTGTTTCTCTGTGTGTGTGCTCTCATGGCGACCAAGGCTCCCTCTAAGCTGTGGAGTCTTGTGAGCAACAATTCTACTTGGTGAGCTCCTGGCGTTAAAGCTGTGAGCGAGGGATTTGGCTGCTGCAGTCAGTTAGTGTGCTCTGCAGCCCCATCCTTCCTGGACCAAGACTAGAATCTGTGAGCTGGAGGCTGAAAAACTGTGAGCTGGCTCACACTGACTCAGCTGAGAGGGAACCCTGGCTGCCGCCCAGGTCTGGGAACCATCCCAGTGTGTTTGGAAGGGCTGCCAGCTCCTCCTGGGCTAAAGTGGGTGTCTGTGTGGGTGTGTGTGACAGAGATGAGGGGGGGGGGGAATCCATTCGTAACCAGTTACTAACATGGCATGGATAGGCTGTCGGGAAAGGGCCCTCACCTTGCAGGTGGGAATTAGATAGCACTGGGGCTGCATGTCACCGGTAGACTAGGAGCTTCCTAAGCTCCCCTTAACGTCAGCAGAGCATTACACCCCCAGAACCCTGGCATATCTCCAGAACATCCTAAAGAGGCCCTCATACATGAGAAACTCAGGCCTGTCCACAAACTGTCCACAAGCACCAGTGCAGCTCAGAAAGCCAAACGCAACCAACTGTCCCCACAAGCAGGGTGCTTAGGGCATCAGAGCTAGGAGATTAGGGGTTAATGCCTCACTGCAAAACACTTTGGTTGACAGGCTGCTGCCTCTGTGCGCCCCCTTCTCTCTGATTGGTCAGCGCCAGCTGAGCAGAGTTTTATAAAGCTAGCACAGCACACAGCAGCATGGGTGTTGACAGCAATGCCTGTGCAGGCTCACATCCACCCAGCACTGCACTGGCTGCCTATCGAATACTGGATCCGTTTCAAGATGTTGGTGCTTATCTTTAAAGCCCTATTGTGGTTAAGTGCGTGGACTCTCACCTGAGAGAACCAAGTTTGATTCCCCACTCCTCCACTTGCAGCTGCTGGATGACCTTGGGCAAGCCATAGTTCTGTCAGAGCTGTTCTTGAAAAAGAGCAGTTTCTGTCAAGAGCTCTCTCAGCCCCGCCTGCCTCACAGGGTGCCTGTTGTGGGGAGGGGAAGGGAAAGGAGATTGTAGGCCACTCTGAGAGTCCAAGTGACGGGCGGGGTATAAATCCAACCCCTTTTTTTCCCTCTTCTTTTCCTTGGAAGTGTCTTTCTCAAAGTAAAAATTTAAAGATACCCTCTCGCAGGCAAAAAATGTTTAGCCAGGGGTCATTTCCTGCAGGAGTGCACAGGAGCAGAGCTCCGGCAGTAAAGAGCCCAGGGGGCGGGCACATGCCACAAGCCCCACCCCCTGCTCCCAGAAGCCCTCAGTCAGAGCAAGAAGCAGCCAGGTAAGTTGCAGAGCCCCCCCTGGCCCCCCAGTCCAAAACAGTCTAGTGGCACCTTTAAGACCAAGTTTTATTCAGGTAGGAGCTCTCCCTCTGCGAGGGCAGATCTGCACGTTCCCCCTCCCTGCCCAATAGCTAGCAACCCGAAACAGTCCAGTGGAGCCTGAGCGGTGGGTGTTGCCTTCTGACACACTTCCGATTTGCCCCGCAAGAGGGACAGATCGGGGGCGCATCAAGCACACCGCAACATCTGGGAAGCATCACGCACCCATCCCCGATCCGTCCCTTCGGCCCGAAAATGCACATTTAAAAGGTACTAGCAACAGAGCACTACCTTCCGGATGATGTGCGGCAACTCCAGGCGTCTGGTCGGGGAAGCGCTGGTAGCCCGTCGCAGCCAGCGCCGTTCCCCATCCCACGCATGCGCACAACTGTGCTACTGCCGGTTTGCTGCACAACATTTGATCAGCTGCCAGAGCATAGAGCCGTGGGGGCACGTCAGATTGCACTCCCGCGGTTCTTTTTGCTCCGGCTCTAATTTGCCTCCTTTTGGCAGTGGATCATCCCGCTCGTTTGACCGGGATCAAGGATGATCAGGGGCCTGGGGACCAAGCCCTACGAGAAAAGTAGGGTTGCCAAGTCTGGCCCACAAGCCGGCGGTGGACTTACAAGGAGGCTCGAAGAGAGGGGAGGGAAGAAGCGTGACGTTCCTATGCCCCCTCCAGGTGACGTACACGTCAGGGATGTCAGTGACGTGCCTACATCACCCGAAAGTGACATACACATATTGGTGACATCGTGGGGGCTACACTCTGTTTTGGGGGCAAAACTCTATGGTTTGAAGCTAATTCTACCATAGAGTTTTGTCCAGAGTGTCACCAGATGTTAGGCACTTTTATGTAGTGGCCCATCACTTGTGGCCCCTCATGGATCACTGCCTTGTCGTGGCGAGGGGGCTTGCGCAGTTCAATGAAGCTGTGGGCTATGCCGTGAAGGGCCACCCAAGACGGACAGGCCACAGCAGAGAACTCAGACCAAGCGTGATCCACCTGGAGAAGGAAATGGCAACCCACTCCAGTATTTTTGCCAAGAAAACCCCATGGACAGTATCAAAAGGCTAAAAGATATGACGCCGGAAGATGAGCCCCTCAGGTCGGAAGGTGTCCAATATGCTACTGAGGAAGAGCAGAGGACAAGTACAAGTAACCCCAGAAAGAGTGAAGCGGCTGGGCCAAAGCCGAAAGGACGCTCAGTTGTGGATGTGTCTGATGGTGAAAGGAAAGTCCAATGCTGCAAAGAACAATACTACATAGGAACCTGGAATGTAAGATCTATGAATCAAGGTAAGCTTGACGTGGTCAAAAATGAGATGGCAAGACTGAACATCGATATCCTAGGAATCAGTGAACTAAAGTGGACAGGAATGGGCGAATTTAACTCAGAAGACCATTATATCTACTACTGTGGCCAGGAATCTCGTAGAAAAAATGGTGTGGCCTTTATAGTCAACAAGAGAGTGCAAAAGGCAGTACTGGGATACAATCTCAAAAATGACAGAATGATTTCTGTCCGATTCCAAGGCAAACCATTCAACATCACAGTAATCCAAGTCTATGCCCCAACCACTGATGCAGAAGAGGCTGAAGTGGACCGGTTCTATGAAGACCTACAACACCTCCTAGAACTAACACCAAAAAATGATGTCCTCATCATCATAGGGGACTGGAATGCTAAAGTAGGAAGTCAAAAGGTAACTGGAATAACAGACAAGTTTGGCCTTGGAAAGCAAAATGAAGCAGGGCAAAGGTTAACAGAGTTTTGTCAAGAGAACACACTGGTCATAGCGAACACCCTTTTCCAACAACCTAAGAGGCGACTCTACACATGGACATCACCAGATGGGCAACACCGAAATCAGATTGACTATATAATTTGCAGTCAAAGATGGAGAAGCTCTATCCAGTCAGTAAAAACAAGACCTGGAGCTGACTGTGGTTCAGATCATGAGCTACTCATTGCAAAATTCAGACTTAAACTGAAGAAAATTGGGAAAACCACGAGGCCATTCAGGTTTGACCTAGATCGCATCCCTGATGAATATACAGTAGAGGTGAAGAATAGATTCAAGGGTCTGGATTTGATAGATAGAGTGCCTGAAGAACTATGGACGGAGGTTCGTGACATTGTACAGGAGGCAGCAATCACCACCATCCCAAAGAAAAAGAAATGTAAGAAAGCAAAGTGGCTTTCTGATGAGGCTTTACAAATAGCAGAGGAAAGAAGGAAAGCGAAAGGCAAAGGCGAAAAGGAAAGATTTACCCAACTGAACGCAGATTTCCAGAGAACAGCAAGGAGAGATAAGGAGGCCTTCCTGAATGAACAGTGCAAAGTAATAGAAGAAAACAATAGAATGGGAAGGACTAGAGATCTCTTCAAGAAAATTGGAGAAATCAAGGGAGCGTTCCATGCAAAGCTGGCCATGATAAAGGACAAAAACGGTAGGGACCTAACAGAAGCAGAAGAGATTAGGAAAAGATGGCAAGAATACACAGAAGAACTATACAAGAAAGACCTCGATGTCCTTGACAACCACGACGGTATAATCACTGACCTCGAGCCAGACATCCTGGAATGTGAAGTTAAATGGGCCTTAGAAAGCATTGCTAACAACAAAGCTAGTGGAGGTGATGGTATTCCAGCTGAGCTATTCAAAGTCTTAGAAGATGATGCTGTTAAAGTTCTGCACTCCATTTGCCAGCAAATTTGGAAAACGCAACAGTGGCCACAGGATTGGAAAAGATCAGTATACATTCCAATCCCAAAGAAGGGCAATGCCAAGGAATGTTCAAACTATCGCACAATTGCACTCATATCACACGCTAGCAAGGTCATGCTCAAGATCCTACAAGCTAGGCTTCAACAGTACGTGGATAGAGAACTACCAGAAGTACAAGCTGGGTTTCGAAGAGGTAGAGGAACTAGAGATCAAATTGCCAACATTCGCTGGATTATGGAGAAAGCAAGAGAGTACCAGAAAAATATCTACTTCTGCTTCATTGACTATGCTAAAGCTTTTGACTGTGTGGATCACAACAAACTATGGCAGGTCCTTAAAGAGATGGGAGGACCAGACCACCTCACATGTCTCTTGAGAAACCTGTATAAGGGCCAAGAAGCGACAGTTAGAACCGGATATGGAACAACTGATTGGTTCAGCATAGGAAAAGGAGTACGACAAGGATGTATATTGTCGCCTTGCTTATTTAATATATATGCAGAGTACATCATGCGAAATGCTGGCCCGGATGAATCACAAGTGGGAATTAAGATTGCTGGGGAAAAGATCAACAACCTCAGATATGCAGACGATACCATTCTGATGGCAGAAAGTGAAGAGGACCTGAAGAGCCTCTTGCTCAGAGTAAAAGAGGAGAGCGCAAAAGTGGGTTTGAAGCTCAACATCAAAAAAACTAAGATCATGGCATCCGGCCCCATCACTCCTTGGCAAATAGAAGGGGAAGTCGTGGAAGTAGTGACAGACTTCACGTTCCTGGGATCCCAGATAACCCCAGACTGTGACAGCAGTCATGAAATTAAAAGACGCCTGCTCCTTGGGAGGAAAGCGATGGCGAACCTAAACAGCATGATAAAAAGTAGAGACATCACCCTGCCAACAAAAGTCCGCATGGTCAAAGCAACCCTGACTGTTCCCTGGAAGGCCAGATAATGAAACTTTGGCCACCAAATGAGAAGGGAGCACTCACTGCAAAAGACTCTGATGCTGGGAAAGATTGAAGGTCAAAGAAGACGGGGATGGCAAAGGATGAGATGGTTAGACAGTGTCATAGATGCAACAAACATGAAATTGAGCAAACTTCAGAGGATGGCGGAAAACAGGAGGGCCTGGCGAGATCTTGTCCATGGGGTCACGAAGAGTCGGACTCGACTGTGCGACTGAACAACAACAACAAAAGGTCTTATACTTACTAAATATTTAAATGATAGTGGAATACTAAATAAAAATATTAAAACTATATTCAATATGTCATAAGTCAGTCTGTGCTGAGTGATGGCTCATATTTCTCAGATGAAGAGCTGCCTGCTAGCCCTGAGCCAGTGATTGAACAGCCAGCTGCAGCTGGCTCTGAGCCAGAAAGAGAAAAACAAGAGATCAGGTTTCTGACTGATCAGAGTCACAGTCTACACCTTGAGGGGCTGTCCAATGAAGTGTTAGATGAGATAGCATGGATGGCACAGCCCACCACTTTAGTACCCTTCATCCACCTGTGGCTGCAAATCAACAGCCGGAGCAAAGGCAAGCTCATGGTGGGGCCTGCCCATGGCTCAATGCACCAAGAGTCTAGACTGGTAGCCCCTTGGGTCCCATTCCCCACACTTCCAGGGAGGGGGCTGGTGAACCCATGCAGCTAGGGGCCATCTGTCCCTGATTATCCCATAAAGAAAAAGAAAGATGCCGTTCTCATAACTTGTGGCTCTCCTAAGGGGGACCAGAGCACTTCACAATTGGGTGTCCAGAGAAGAAGAAACACCAACCCCAGCAGTTAAACTCCCAACCCCAGGGCAGCATGGGCCTGGCTACCTGGGGACAGCTGCAGACACCAGAGGGCCCAGCGCCACAGGACCCCGGCACCTCTTGGTCCCTGAAAGAATCCAGTTACCTGATGAGTGCTGGTTGTTGGCATGTGTGCTACTCAACTCAGGGGCCTCCTGGTCCTATATGGATGCCAGCTTCACCAGACAATACCAGAGTCTGCTACAGGACAAGCCAACCACCATGCAGGTGGAGGCCATTGACGGTTGGCCACTCTAATCAGGCCCTGTAGTACAGGAAACCACGTGGCAGACCATGATTGTACAGTGCCATCAGGAGCACTCGTGCTTTGATGTGGCCAGCATGCCTCGGTTTCCATTGGTCCTCCTAGGAATGTCTTGTTTGGAAGCCCACAACTCCTGGATCGACTGGACTCATCAAGAGGTATGCTTCACGGTTCTCTGTCCACATGACAATGAAAAAATTTATGAATTTTTTTTAATGAAAAATAAAATGGTAATGGCTCATAAAATGGTAATCTTTTGTTACCTGCAAAACTATCAAACATACTACACTGTAAGACAAAGAATATTCTTCTGATGTGAAAGGAATTTTCCCTTGCTGCATTGTGCAGTGTTAGCAAGATCATGGGGTTTTCTCTTGGGCAAATATGTTCATTTGTAAATACAGAGTTCATGTTTGTTTCCAGATAGCATTTGTTTTTTGTCCTATACTTTGTTCCAGCATTTCTAATAGTTGCTGAGAAAGGATTTTGAGCTTCACTGCAGAAAGTTTCTTTTATTCATTCCTAATGTAGAATTTAAAGGTAAATTTGCTGCAAAGACACCCCTCTTATGTATCCAGAGGCACGTGTGCACACTCCTGTAACAGCACATGAAAGTTGCTACTGTCTGTTTGATCTGAAGGACTCCCGCCATAAGGGCCCTCTGTTCCTACTCGTGACAGACTCCACTGTGACACCCTCTGCCTCTCTCACCCTCTGCCTCGTCACACAAAAGGCTTGCTGAAGCACACTGGTAGGATTAACCTTCCTTAGTTCAATCACCAACCGCAGTACTTCTCTTGCTTTCCTCAGTGCTCTGAAATTGTCCACTAATATAGGGCTGTGGCAACCCCAGAGCAAGACCCACTGACAGCATGGTTGGGGGGCTGTTGAAGAAATCCAGTGACTGCTCCACAGAAGGGACAGAAACACCCCTTGCCAAGGCCACCCTCTGACCTCAGCATCCACATCAGCAGCAACATCGTGGATACCCACTAATCACATAGATGCAGCCAGCCAACACCTGCCAATGCAGCCATGCCCCACTGGAAGGTGCCTGAGTGGCAGGAGCCCCAGAGTGGACACCGTCCCAGGAGTTCTTCGGCAAGGGATCGGAGCGTGTGTGTGTGTGTGTGTGTGTGTGTGTCCCACACACACAGAGAGCCAGTTTTCCTTTTGCCAGAGAGGGTCACACACAGGAAAGAGGACCTGGCCACTCCCTTGATAGCATTCTCAGTCATTCTTGTTCAGCCAGGGCTACCTCACATGGCTGTTGTAAAGGCAAAGCGAAGGAGGAATGAGAACTGCATAGGAAGGCCATGGTGGTTGCACACTAAATGCAATCGGGCATTAATTATATTAATAGGCACTCCCGGCAAGTGGCTGCAGCAAGGCAGGGCCACTCAGAAGGCCTTGGGAGAGTGCCAAGCTGAGCCACCGCCTGCCCCAGGGTGGGCCTGCTGCTCCCAATTGAGCGCCTCCGGCAGCCACAACGGTGAGGAAAGGAGGTGAAGGAGAGCCAGCATCAGCTCTTGGCTCTGGGGAAGAGACGCTGGCAAAGGAAGGGGAGGTTTTGCTCCATGCAAAGTGACATTGAAAAGTGGCCAAACTCGGAACTATGAGAGCATCCACACCTGCGGCCAAGTTGAGGGCTCATAGATGCTGTGTGCTTGCCCGGGAGCCTGACTAGCCATTCAGTCAGTCAGTTCGCTGGTTGGGTTCACAGCACCACAAAGTGCTTCCTCCCCAGTTCCATTCAAGACCCTTTGGATTCTGTCCCCCAGACTCAAGGAGCAAAAGCCGACACTCAGAGGTACTCACAGGGCACTCACTGGGTGTTGCCCAGGGTCACGGGGCCTTTTGAGCGTTGGCACCTTGCATCCAGAAGGCCCCCTCCCTGCAAGGCTTGCTTTGCATCCAGTCTGCTCTTCTGTAGGGGCCAGGTCTTTTACACCGGTTTTAAAAACTGCTCCAGCCCGAGGACTGTTACAACGATCATTTGGGCTGCTAGTTTTATTCTGTGCTTTAAATTTTATGAGCTTTTATGCTTTTTGTGTGCTTTTATCACTGTGCTTGGTTTTATTTTGTGAGCCACACTGAGTAGGTCTTTGGAGAGAAATGTTTTAAAACAAGTCCCAAGAAGCAACCATTGTAAATACTAGCTCAGATTGGATATACAATGGGCGGGAGAGGAACTTTTCTGCACAGCCCATGGAACAGCGTGGAAGTCTCGGGGCATATAGGCTGGGTGCCGGGGGAGGTGTCAGCTGCATGTCGAAAGGGCAGGCTTCACCTCCGCTGGTCAGCAGTTTCCCTGCCCCATTGATTGCCTGCATCCCGTGGAGGAGGAAGTTCATTACGCATTGGGTGGCCCCTGCATGGGCCTCCCGAGGGGCCACACGGGGGTGGCTCAGAGGCCAAGAGGAAGCCAGCGCCAGGATCCGCTGTGCCGCTGGGCATTGTGCTGGTTTCTCCCTGCAGCCCAGTTTCAACTAGCTTGCAGGAGAAGCCAATTTATTTGTAGTTGGTATTTTTCTTCTCAGGTCTATTGGACCTGGAAAAAATTGGGATTTCCAAAAAATCCCAGATTCAAATATTGTACTGGTAATGGTATCCAGGGTTTTTTTTTGGAAACTGCAAGAACATTTCTGGTCCAATAGACCCAAACTGAAAAATACTGATTAAAAAAGTATTGCACATATTGGGGAAGTACAAACATGTCCAGGCCCAGCACGGACTGACCCGCCTGCCTGCCAAAGGAGCCTGCGTCCAAGGAGCAACTGGTGGGCCCTTGCCACCCCTCCCAGCCACCTGTGACCCCAGAGAAGCCCTACTGGCCGGCCTGGGAAGAGGAGGAAGCTGGGGAAACCACCGCCGGCGGCAGCAGCAGCAGTGATGGAGGCGCAGGCAGGAAGAGAGAGGTGTCTTCTGTGGTGGGGAGGGAGAAAGAAGCCTTGGCCGGGAAGCAGGGAGGCACCGTTCCAGGCCATGCCAGGTCCCAGCAGTGGCGGGAATGTCGGCCCGGGGCCAGGATGGCTGAAGGACCTGGGGGGGGGGCAGTCTGAAGGCTGGGGCCACAGTGTGGCAGGGACTGGAGCACCCTGTTGTAGTGTTTCTCCCCAGGGGACTGTTCTGGTGATACAATCTTGTGCATGCAATCCATCATGATAGGGAGCTCAGCTCCAGGAACCTGGCTATCAACAGGCCAGTTTGAGTACAGAGTGCAAGAATTCCAGCTCGTAAAGAGCGAGGGCAGAGGCCTTATCTTGACTGGACTTCATGCCACGTTACAGTCTTGCAATGCAGAACCTGGCTGATCTCCTCCTAGCAATCTTCTCAGAGGTATCCCGAGGTGTGCATAGAGTGAAGCCCTGGAATACTCCTTGTCCCTCTTCTCCGGGTCACCCGTGGAACTGTGACGGAAAACGCTGTCATGTCCCAGCAGACTTAGGGTGACCCTGCAGAGCTTTCAAGGCAAGAGGCCAACAAGTGATTTGCCCCCATTGCCCTTGCCTCTGCATAGAGACCCTGGGTTTCCTTGTTGGCCTCCCATTCAAGAGCCAACCAGGGCTGACCCTGCTTAGCTTCCAAGACTGAGCTAGCCTGAGCCATCCGGGAGACCCAGGTTCGAATCCCCACTCTGCCATGGAAGTCTGCTGGGTGACCCTGGGCCAGTTGCTCACTCTCAGCCTCACAACGACCTCACAGGGTTGTTGTGAGGACAAAACAGAGGAGAGAAGAACAATGTAGGGTTGCTTTGGGGGGAGAAGCCGGGGGTACCAGTGAAGTGAAATACGGAGTAAAAGTTAAAAAACGGAGATAATTCCAAGGTGTGGCTTTTTAGAATTGAGCATCAGCTCAAGGAGGAAAGGCTAATTTTTTGTTAAAGTTCTAGATGAGGATTTAAAATTGGACTATTTCTGATTTCCCTACCTGAATCTTATTCTGCATTCATTTCAACATTTCATGAGAAAGATTCTGGGGCTCATAAGAGTTCAGCACTGTAAACAAAAGGTCGATCATGAATAAAACAAAAGCAAAGATGACTCAAGTTACATCGTCTGAGAGGCAAGGTCAAGGGGGGCAGGAACTAAGCCAATTGACCACAGAAAGCCCAACCCCAAAGACATGAGAACTTAAGAGAACATCAGAGAAGCCAACGTTGGATCAGGCCAATGGCCCATCCCGTCCAACACTCTTCTGTGTCACACAGTGGCCAGAAATACTTGATTTCTTTGAGGATTGACTGATTTGTTCTTCTTGCAGTCCAAGGGACTCTCAAGAGTCTTCTCCAGCACCATAGTTCAAAAGAATCTATTCTTCGGCGCTCGGCCTTCCTTATAGTCCAGCTCTCGCAGCCATACATGACTACTGGGAATACCATTGCTTTGACCATGCGGACTTTTGTTGGCAGGGTGATGTCTCTACTTTTTATCATGCTGTTTAGGTTCGCCATCGCTTTCCTCCCAAGGAGCAGGCGTCTTTTAATTTCATGGCTGCAGTCACAGTCTGCGGTGATCTGGGATCCCAGGAACGTGAAGTCTGTCACTACTTCCACGACTTCCCCTTCTATTTGCCAAGGAGTGATGGGGCCGGATGCCATGATCTTAGTTTTTTTGATGTTGAGCTTCAAGCCCACTTTTGCGCTCTCCTCTTTTACTCTGAGCAAGAGGCTCTTTAGATCCTTTTCACTTTCAGCCATTAGAGTGGTATCATCTGCATATCTGAGGTTGTTGATCTTTTCCCCAGCAATCTTAATTCCCGCTTGTGATTCATCCAGGCCAGCATTTCGCATGATGTACTCTGCATATATATTAAATAAGCAAGGTGACAGTATACATCCTTGTCGTACTCCTTTTCCTATGCTGAACCAATCAGTTGTTCCGTATCCGGTTCTAACTGTCGCTTCTTGGCCCTTATACAGGTTTCTCAAGAGACATGTGAGGTGGTCTGGTACTCCCATCTCTTTAAGGACCTGCCATAGTTTGTTGTGATCCACACAGTCAAAGGCTTTAGCATAGTCAATGAAGCAGAAGTAGATATTTTTCTGGTACTCTCTTGCTTTCTCCATAATCCAGCGAATGTTGGCAATATGATCTCTCGTTCCTCTACCTCTTCGAAACCCAGCTTGTACTTCTGGTAGTTCTCTATCCACGTACTGTTGAAGCCTAGCTTGTAGGATCTTGAGCATGACCTTGCTAGCGTGTGATATGAGTGCAATTGTGCGATAGTTTGAACATTCCTTGGCATTGCCCTTCTTTGGGATTGGAATGTATACTGATCTTTTCCAATCCTGTGGCCACTGTTGCGTTTTCCAAATTTGCTGGCAAATGGAGTGCAGAACTTTAACAGCATCATCTTCTAAGACTTTGAATAGCTCAGCTGGAATACCATCACCTCCACTAGCTTTGTTGTTAGTAATGCTTTCTAAGGCCCATTTAACTTCACATTCCAGGATGTCTGGCTCAAGGTCAGTGATTATACCGTCGTGTTTGTCAAGGACATTGAGGTCTTTCTTGTATAGTTCTTCTGTGTATTCTTGCCATCTTTTCCTAATCTCTTCTGCTTCTGTTAGGTCCCTACCGTTTTTGTCCTTTATCATGGCCAGCTTTGCATGGAACGCTCCCTTGATTTCTCCAATTTTCTTGAAGAGATCTCTAGTCCTTCCCATTCTATTGTTTTCTTCTATTACTTTGCACTGTTCATTCAGGAAGGCCTCCTTATCTCTCCTTGCTGTTCTCTGGAAATCTGCGTTCAGTTGGGTAAATCTTTCCTTTTCGCCTTTGCCTTTCGCTTTCCTTCTTTCCTCTGCTATTTGTAAAGCCTCATCAGAAAGCCATTTTGCTTTCTTGCATTTCTTTTTCTTTGGTATGGTGGTGATTGCTGCCTCCTGTACGATGTCACGAACCTCTGTCCATAGTTCTTCAGGCACTCTATCTATCAAATCCAGACCCTTGAATCTATTCTTCACCTCTACTGTATATTCATCAGGGATGTGATCTAGGTCAAACCTGAATGGCCTCATGGTTTTCCCGATTTTCTTCAGTTTAAGTCTGAATTTTGCAATGAGTAGCTCATGATCTGAACCACAGTCAGCTCCAGGTCTTGTTTTTACTGACTGGATAGAGCTTCTCCATCTTTGACTGCAAATTATATAGTCAATCTGATTTCGGTGTTGCCCATCTGGTGATGTCCATGTGTAGAGTCGCCTCTTAGGTTGTTGGAAAAGGGTGTTCGCTATGACCAGTGTGTTCTCTTGACAAAACTCTGTTAACCTTTGCCCTGCTTCATTTTGCTTTCCAAGGCCAAACTTGTCTGTTATTCCGGTTACCTTTTGACTTCCTACTTTAGCATTCCAGTCCCCTATGATGATGAGGACATCATTTTTTGGTGTTAGTTCTAGGAGGTGTTGTAGGTCTTCATAGAACCGGTCCACTTCAGCCTCTTCTGCATCAGTGGTTGGGGCATAGACTTGGATTACTGTGATGTTGAATGGTTTGCCTTGGAATCGGACAGAAATCATTCTGTCATTTTTGAGATTGTATCCCAGTACTGCCTTTTGCACTCTCTTGTTGACTATAAAGGCCACACCATTTTTTCTACGAGATTCCTGGCCACAGTAGTAGATATAATGGTCTTCTGAGTTAAATTCGCCCATTCCTGTCCACTTTAGTTCACTGATTCCTAGGCTATCGATGTTCAGTCTTGCCATCTCATTTTTGACCACGTCAAACTTCCCTTGATTCATAGATCTTACATTCCAGGTTCCTATGTAGTATTGTTCTTTGCAGCATCGGACTTTCCTTTCACCATCAGACACATCCACAACTGAGCGTCCTTTCGGCTTTGGCCCAGCCGCTTCACTCTTTCTGGAATTACTTGTACTTGCCCTCTGCTCTTCCTCAGTAGCATATTGGACACCTTCCGACCTGAGGGGCTCATCTTCCGGCGTCATATCTTTTAGCCTTTTGATACCGTCCATGGGGTTTTCTTGGCAAACATACTGGAGTGGGTTGCCATTACCTTCTCCAGGTGGATCACGCTTGGTCTGAGTTCTCTGCTGTGGCCTGTCCGTCTTGGGTGGCCCTTCACGGCATAGCCCACAGCTTCACTGAACTACACAAGCCCCCTAACCACGACAAGGCAGTGATCCATGATCCTATTTATACCTTGTGGCTAATAGCCACTAATGAACCTCTGCTCCATATGCTTATCTAATTCCCTTTTGAAGCTGTCCATGCTTGTAGCCGCCACCACCTCCTGTGGCAGTGAATTCCATGTGTTAATCACTCTTTGGGTGAAGAAGGACTTCCTTTTATCCGTTCTAATCCGACTGCTCAGCAATTTCATGGAATGCCCACGAGTTCTTGTATTGTGAGAAAGGGAGAAAAGTACTTCTTTCTCTATCTGCTCTATCTCATGCATAATCTTGTAAACTTCGATCATGTCACCCCTCAGCCGTCATTTCTCCAAGTAAAAGAGCTCCGAGTGCTTTAACCATTCTTCATAGGTAAAGTGTTCCAACCCCTTTATCATTCTAGTTGCCCTTTTCTGCACTTTTCCCAATGCTATAATATCCTTTCTGACGTGTGGTGACAAGAATTGCACACAGTATTCCAAATGTGGTCACACCATCGATTTATACAGGGGCATTATGATACTGGCTGATTTGCTTTCAATTCCCTTCCTAATAATCCCGAGCATAGTGTTATTGCAGTCGCATACTGTCTCGACATTTCCAGTGAGTTATCTACTACGACTCCAAGATCTCTCTGTTGGTCAGTCTCTGCCAGTTCGGACCCCATCACTTTGCACTTGGCCACACTGAACTCCATTTGCCATGTTGACTCCCACTTGCCCACTTGCCCATCCTCGACAGACAGACATACTTCAAATATTAACTCATTATTACAAAAAACTGTACCATTCCAATAACCCTAACTTGACCACAATACAACAATATTTGCCTTAGTTAAAACACTCTCAGACAAGCATAAATCCTTCTTAGAATCCCTCATATCATCGGAGGAAAGTGTTAGGGCTATAAGGTTGGCCAAAAGAAATAAAACCCCAGGACGTGATGGCCTGCCAGCCGAATTTTATACAAATCACCAAAAGCACAACTTTTCATTAATGGCTTGTACTCACCAGATTTTTCTTTATCCAAAGGCACCCAACAAGGGTGCCCTTTGTCACCCTTACTTTTTGGTCTATCAATTGAGCCTTTGGCTAATCTGATTAGACACACAAATTCTATTGAAGGCATTGAGATAAACCACAATACCTATAAGATTACCCTTTCACTAAAATAACTGAGCTGGAAGAAACTGTTTTAACAGCAGAAAACAATGTGATAAAGAAAATATATAAGATTTTATTGGACGATGTGATGGTTGATGAAATGGTGAAAAAATATGATTATGTGGGCCCAGAATATAGGCCGTAATATTAATTTTGAAGAGTGGGAGCAGATTTGGCAGAAAAATATAAAATTAACTAATGCTGTGTCATATAAAGAGAACATGTATAAGATGTTTTATAGATGGTATATTACACCAGATAGATTAGCTAAACAAAATGTTAATTGCTTTGATATGTGTGGTTATGTGATGTTATAAAGAGGTACTGGAGATGGATTCATGAGATAATGGAAAAAATAATAAGAACTAATATCCCGTTTACTCCAGAGATATTGTTATTGAATATATTTCTGAAAGATTTTGATAAAGCAGATAGGTATTTGATAGTTCATATGTCGACAGCTGCAAGAATAGTATATGCCAAATATTGGAAAACAATGGAAATACCAATGAAACAAGAGTGCGTGAACAAAATATTTGAAATGGCAGAAAATGACAAACTGACACTTGAGATGAGAGCCGGTACAGAATGGACTTTTCAAAAAACTTGGAAGAGATTCTACGATTGGTATAATGTAAATGCAATTGATAAATAAATGTAGTAATTTGATAATGCAGAAAAGATAAGCTTAGTGGAGTAAAATAGATAATGAATTTAGAAATTTAACAGGTAGAAGAAATGAAAAAGTCTCTTGTTATATGTTATATGTTGTGGGGGGTAGATGGGGGTTGTTTGTATGTATGTTTGTATGTCTGTAGTATATAATGAAAAAAATAATAATAAAAGTGTACCCTCGGGTACTTATAAAAAAAAAGATTACCCTTTACACTTATGACTTTCCTATATATTTCTAATCTACAAACTACCTTTCCCGCTCTAGAATCTGTCCTTTCACAATTTAATCTATATTCTGGTTTAGCTGTTAATTACTCTAAAACTATATTATACCCGATATACTTATCCCAACTCACATACACATTCATAAAATCTAATTATTTATACCAATGGGTTACTACTAACTGGACATATCTTGGAGTCCAGATCCCACAGAACATGGATAATATTTTAAAAAGTAATTTTTTGCTACAGTCCTTGCCCATTCCCGAATCAGTTTTGAAAAAATGGCAAAATATATTTATTAAATTTATATGGACATATAAACGGCCCAGAACCAATTTTGAAATTTGCACAGGCCCAAACGCTTTGGAGGCTTGGCATGTCCTGACCTATTATTATATTATAATGCAACAATTCTTTCTAACCTAATAACTATATTGGACCTGAACACCCAAACAGAATGGGTACACATAGAAGAATCCAGCCAGCCTACCTTTAAATACTCTGAAATAATTTAGCGTAAAAAATCAGATCGTCCTGCTTCTATTATTGTTAAAGCTCTACTGCAGACATGGGATGCAAGATGGAAAACTTTGGCTCCAGCCATATCAATAGGTTCATTTTTTTGGGGCCAGCACTGGTCCTCACCTTCATTACCCCCAGTAACCTTCTGGACTTGGAGATCTGTGTCTCTTACTAGGCTGTTTGATATAACTCATAGACACAAATTTCTTACCAAGAAACAACTCAAAGATAAAACTCACACTTTGATTCCTTGGTTTGAAGACTTTCAGTTAAAACATCTTTTTGAGTCTTCTCTACTCCAGCAAAGTCTATCACAAGTTCCACTGTTCCCTCTAAGTTGAGTGAGTGTGAGCTAGCTCACAGTTTTTTAGCCTCCGGCTCACACATTTGTGTTCTAGCTTAGGAAGGAGGGCTCCAGAGCAAACTAATTTATGCAGGAGCCAAATTGCTTCCTTACAACTTTAATGTCAGTAGCTCACAAAGTAGAATTTTTGCTCACAAGACTCCACAGCTTAGAGGGAACATGGATCACAACCACATACAAAATTTGAAGTCTTGTTATTACAATCTACCCCAGACTATACTGGTCTCATTTCTAAAATCTACCAAATTTTAATGGACTCAGACAATTTGGATTTACCTTCAAACACTAAATCTTGTCATCGAGATTATTATTTAGTACTTACCGAAACACAATAGGAATCTATATGGTCATTCCAGTTGTGTTCCACAAAAGCCGTTAATATCCTCCAACAACACCATAAGTTAATAGCAAGGTGGTACTTAACCCCCACACAACTCCATCATATACACAAAGGATACTCCTCTTATTGTTGGGAAAACTGTGGTGAGCAGGGTACTTTGCTGGTGGGACTGTGCTGTAATAAGGAAATTTTGGAAACAGGTGCTGAACCAAATAAAGTCTCTCAATGGCATATCAATCCCAGAAAAGCCAGAGGTAATTTTGTTGGACTACTGACAAGAAGTCAATATACTACCCAATAAGAAAGCGCTGGTTTCTGTACTCCTGCTACAGCTAAAACAACGATAGCATCCAAATGGAAAGATGCTGGATCCCCACTCATAGATCAATGGTATACCAAAGTGTGGGAACACTTTATAATGGATAACATTTCATCAGGTATTCAACAAACTGACCCTCACGCGGCATACCAGGATTTCCTTAGCAAGTGGTGGCCTGTATTAGAAAGGCTAGATTGTAATCCAGATGGTAGAAACTCATTTAAATCGCATGACAGTTATGAATGTATAAAATTATAGTGTGCAGGATTAGATTGTCATTGTGTTTCATATTCTTACTGTGTAAGAATTCTTGACCTGTTATACTGTTTGAGACATTCAGAACTATTGTTATTCTTGTTATTATTGATTTATGGTTTCACTCTTCTTTATGGTGGGAGACGTCCGACTGGCAACCTGTGTTGCCTGGAAGCAGGAGAAAAATGTAAAAAAAAAAAATGTCAGTGTCCTATTGCTGTGATGTCACTTCTGGGGAAAATGCAGAAGTGACACCAAGTCGACCTATGAATTGCTGAAAGTTCTATGGTTTCCCTGGAAGTCACGGTGTAGTGCACAGGATGGGGCGTGTCCCACAAGCTCCCACTAGTGGCAAGGTACAGCCTGGGCAACCCTAGGACCTCGGCCCACTGAGGTCAGTGTTGTCTACTCAGAACAGCAGGAGGTCCCCAGGATCTTTAGGCAGATATCTTTCATATGGCCTGCTGCCTGGTCCTCTTAGCTGGAGGTGCTGGAGATGTCAAATGTGTCATTTCATCTATGTTTCTCCATTTCCGATAAAAAGAAAACATTTCTGCAAATTATGCTTTAGCAGGAACACTTCGTTGTCTTGTAGTCCAGATCTGTTGATGCCTCATAAAGGACTTACATTTTGGGGGAACAAAGCCGCCTGGGAAGGAAGAGATCACGGGGCCAGATTGCCTACAATGCACTGCAAAGCGCCGTGATGCAACCCAAACCGAATCTGCTGATGGTAAAATGAGTTTTGCTTTTAATCTCACTGGGGTGATTAGAAATTTTGGGGTTTATTCTATGAGTAAATTGCTGCTCTGAAATAGCTTGCTGTCCAACCTTTGTTAAATGAGAACATATTTTTGTTTTACTGAGGATAGCTGGGTATTTGATGGGTATGTGTCAGCTATGCTGCCATGATGTTTATGGGCTGGGGTTCACTTGCTTGACCTGTGTACCAGCTGCTGCTGCATTCCTTCCTTGCTTCTGTAGTACTTCATTATCACTGACCTTGTAGATTGCCTGTGTAGTGTCTGGGCATCATGTAACTGTGGGATTGCTTTCGATTCCCAGCTTCGGCTCTAACGGCCTGGGGCCCCTTCTCCCGCGTGCGGGAGCCAGGCCAATTGGCCTATGGATGGGGTGTGTGTGCATACGAATACCCTATATCCCATTGTGCTTGTAGAAACGTCGCCATTCTTAACAGTGACCATGTTACTGCATCTATAGCTCTGCAATAAAGTATAACCTTTCTGAGAAGCATGTACTCAGTTGTTGGCTGTGGAACCTGACATTCTGTTAAGAATCATCCTTTTCTATCTACGCGCCTCTCTCAAACAAAGATGAGCGACGAAGAGGAGAACCCTATTCCTCCGACGTCGGGGGAGGAGACCCCCATCACCCAGACAGAGGTATTGGTGACCACCACACCGCCGGCGACTGTTCCCAAGAAGGACACGGGTCCAGGGATCTTACCAAAGATGACTTCGACCCACTTGTTCCTGACCCACTCCGGCCCGAGACACACACACCCCCAGACAGGGTTATTGCCCGGGTACGTTCCGGTGGAGCCAGTTTAACCTGGACTCCACGGCCGAGACATATGTGCTCACATAGGGGCCATGGAGGGACAGCCGTTTCGATCTGGGATTTACCTGCGTCGGAGGCTTTCCCCCTTTTGGGGGAGCACTAGAAGCACCGCCTGGAGGTTGGGTGATGGAACGGTCCAAGGCGCGGAGTGGCCATGCATCCCTGGATGGGGGACTGGAAGAGGCCCACCGGCTGGAGGCAGCAGACCAGGAAAGACGCCAGCTGAGACGGGAGCTGGAGGAGGTAATCCAAGCGATCCCACAGTTGGTGCTCCAAGCCATAAGGGCCGAGAGGGAGGCACAACCGGCGGCACCTGTTCTTCCCCCCTTCAACCAGCTCCCCCACCACCGCCATGCCCGGCTAATGTGCCGGTGCCAGGACCAGCGGAGGGCTGGCCCCAGAGCCACGGCCGGGCAGCCCGAGAGGGGCCATGCACCACCTGAAGGACCTGATCGAAGCCACGTTCAATGGTGATCCAGAGGAACTGTCATACTTTGTGGTTCGAGTGATGAAATTTGTGGAAAGGTTGGGCCACCTGTTCCCAGATGACAGCAGCCGAGTGGATGTGGTTGGTGCCCATTTGTGGGGAGCAGCCACAGCTAGGTATGTGGGGCTGCACAACGCGAGGGGCCCAGAGCTTGTGAACTTGGATGCTTTCATGTGGGCGTTGCGTGCCCAGTTTGAGGATCGGAATGACGCCCCCAAAGTGAGGGTGTTCTTGCGCGACCTGAAAGAAGGGAAGCGGTCAGTGAAAGAATACTCCTCAGAGTTTAAGCTGCACATGGCCAAAGTCCAAAATTGGCTGGATCAGGTGCTGGCTGAGTTATACCGGGTGGGGCTGAACCCCGAGATCCGGAGGCGCCAAAAGTGGTGAGGAGCTACCTCCCCTATTTTTTGTGACTGTGACTCTTATTAACCCGACTCTTGGAACTCACATTCGTGTGACAGCCCTTATTGACTCAGGGTGTGGGAGGGACCTCATCAACCCCTCTTTGGTAACGGGGTTGGTGGCAGGGGTGGTGAAGCTGTAAGACCCCTGGATTTTTTACCCAAATAGATGGGTCTACCATGAAAGAACCATCTGAGTTTGAGACTGTCCCATTGCAAGTTGGGGCGGGGGATAACTGGGAGGGACGTTCGTTTGTGATCACCCCAACCGCCAGGTTCCCGCTCGTCTTAGGGGGGCCCTGGCTGCATTGACATGACCTGTATATTTTGTGAGATGAAGGGAAGGTGCAGTTCATCTCTCCTCGGTGTCACTTGCACCAGTGGAACCCACAGATGAGCTGCTATCCATCCATCCCTCCCGAGTACTGGGACTTGGCCAGAGTTTTTGAAGAAGAGGAAGCTGACGAGCTCCCACCCCATAGACACTCGGACTGCAGTGTTGAAATATTACCGAGACAAAAACTGCCCAAGGGGCACATTTACACGATGGGCCCGGCCAAGAAAGATGAACTGCGTACATTTATCGACAAAAACTTAGCCAGAAGTTTTATCCGACCGGCCTCCTCCCTGTTTGCGGCCCCAGTACTGTCCCGGGAAAAAAAGGATGGGGGCTTGACGTTGTGTACTGACTATTGAGGCTTAAACGCAGTGTCATCGACCAACGCCTACCCCATGCCTTTGATCAAAGATTTGTTAGCCGAAGCGGCTAAAGGAAAGATCTTTTCAAAGTTAGATCTCCGGGATGCCTACTTCCAGGTCCACATACGGGAGTGGGATGAGCATAAGACTGCCTTTAACACACCTCTGGGCCAGTTTGAATACCACATAATGCCCTTCGGTCTTCAGGGGGCTCCTGGTGTCTTCATGAACCTGATCAACGAGGTGTTGCACAAGCATCTGTTTAAGAGGGCTCTTGTTTACCTGGATGATATCTTGCTGTACTCTCCCGACCTGCCCTCACACGTGAAATTGGTGAGGGAAGTTCTAACCACGTTGCACAAGCACAAGCTGTTTGCGAAACTCTCCAAGTGTGAGTTTCACAAGTCACACATTGACTTCCTGGGATATCGAATATCAGACAAGGGGCTGGAAATGGACCCGGGGAAGGTGCGGGATGTGCTGGGGTGGGAAACCCCCCACACCCGCTGCCAATTACAAGCCTTCCTCAGTTTTTCAAACTTTTACAGAAATTTTCTGCCCAACTTTGCCCAGATCAGTTTGCCTCTCACTGACTTATTAAAAATGAAAGGGAAAGGGCCGGAGGCAACCAAACCGGGTGCAGCCCTGGCTTGGAGTAAAGAGTGCCAGGAGTCGTTCAAATGCCTCAAAGCTCTGTTCACGTCAGAACCCGTCCTAGCCCACCCTGATGAAAATAAAAAATTCATCGTGCATGTCGATGCGTCGGACGTGGCCATGGGGGGTGCAATCCTCCAAGAGGGAGAGGATGGATTAATGCATCCCTTAGCATAAGTGTCGAGAAAGCTCAATGGTCGGTGTGGGAGAAAGAGGCGGGGGCAATCCACCTTGCGCTTGCTACCTGGCGGCATTGGCTGGAGGGAGCACGAGTTCCTTTTGAGGTGTGGACTGAGCACAAGAACTTGGAAATGCTAAAAACGCCTCGAAGCCTCAATGCAAAACAGCTCCGGTGGGCCGATTTCTTTTCCAAGTTTCAGTTTAGGCTTCACCATTTCCCAGGCTCTGCAAACTCCCTCGCTGATGCCCTGTCCCGCCTCCCACAACACGACAGCCAAAGGGAGGTCATCTTGGACTCAGTGTTCACGTCCTCCCACCTGGGCGGGGCGGTGACTACACGTAGTCAGGCAGGCCCATCCTCATCCCCTACGTCACCGACACCCAGGCCCCCACCACCAGCTGAGGCGGGCAGGAAAACATGGCACAGTAAATTCGCCTCCGCCCTCTCGGAGGGTGACAGGGCCGTGGTGGAGGCAGAAGGGAATTTCGAACTCAGATCTGAAGGCTGCTGGTACCACAGAAACAAACTGTTTGTTCCACTCTCCCTCCGGGGGGAAGTACTGCACACAGTGCACGGCTCGAAGCTGAATGGCCACCCCGGGTTTGTTAAGTCCCTTCAGCTCATGCAACGCCCATTCTGGTGGCTGCAAATGCGAAAGGAGTTATCTTCGTTTGTGAAGTCATGCCAAATTTGTGCCATGAGTAAACCCCGGCCAGGGAAACTCCAGGATTACTGCAACCACACCCGACTCCGAGCCGGCCATGGGAGGCGATTTCCATGGACTTTATTACGAACCTGCCCCCGAGCAAAACCATGTCGGTCATTTGGGTTGTCGTGGATTTATTCTCCAAGCAGGCACACTTTATCCCGTTTGCGTCCCTGCCCACGGCAAAAGCCCTAGCTAAAGAGTTTTTACTACACGTAGTCTGTTTACATATGCTCCCGAGCAAGGTGATATCCGATAGGGGGCCCCAATTTGTTTCCCGGTTTTGGGGGGAGCTTATGAAACTGATGGGGGCCAAACAGGCCATGAGCAGCGCCTATCACCCCAAGACTGATGGACAGACGAAACGGGTTAACCAGACCTTGCAACAATATCTCCGCTTTTTCACCAATTATCAACATGATGATTGGGTAGATCTGCCCCTGGCCGAGTTCTGTTATAATAACACGTGTCATTCATCTACCGGACTGTCCCCCAGTACCTTTTTTGGAGGGGCCAAATGACTTGGGGCTGGGGGATGCGGCTCAATGGTGTCAACAATTACGGGACTCGTGGCCGCTCCTTTGCAAGACTTTAATGGCAGCCAAGGAGGCTTATAAGGCTCAGGCTGACAAGAGAAGGGTGGAGGGTTGGGCTCTGCAGCCTGGTGATTCGGTGTATGTGTCTACTAAGAACATCAAAGTCCTACGGCCTAGTCGAAGACTAGGGTGGAAGTACATTGGTCCGTTTAAGATGAAATGGATGATCAAGGATGTGGCTGTTGATCTAGATCTCCCTAAGAACCCGAGGAATCTTCAGTCTGTATTTCATTTCAGCCTCCTGAAACGGGATTCTGGCTCAAGCACCTGGCGACCGTTGCAACCGGTGTCCCCTCCTATCATGATTGAGGGTGAGGAACATTATGAAATCTCAAAGATCTTGGACTCTAAACTCAAACAGGGGAAACTGTTTTATTTGCTGGAATGGTTGGATTTTGGACCCCAGCACCTCGAATGGGTGGAAGTAGGGGATATTCGGGCCCCTAGACTGTTGCGCAAGTTCCACCGAGAGTTCCCGGACAAACCGAGAGTTCCCGGACAAACCGGGAGGTCTCCTGGAATGACCGGGAGGTCTCTCGGAATGGGTGGGAGAAGCTGGTTTTTGAGAGGGCAGAATGTCAGCTATGCTGTCATGATGTTTATGGGCTGGGGTTCATTTGCTTGACCTGTGTACCAGCCGCTGCTGCATTCCTTCCTTGCTTCTGTAGTACTTCATTATCACTGACTGTCAGCAAGCTGCCAATGAATGTCTTTCAGTATATATATGAACCCCCTATGTCCAATACCCCCCCCATGGATGATGCAAACTGTTCTTCTGTGTAACTGCTTGCTAACAGTGTAGAATTGCTTGCGCAGGCGTAGAAGATGTAATGACTATGCTTGTTGGGGAAACACTTTCTTCTCAAGGACAACAGGTGGGAGATAAAGAGTTCTAGCCTTTGTTTTAATTAGTAGAGTCTATGGGAACTGCTAGCTGCTGATAGCAGGGGCCGTTGCTTTCTCATGAAATGAGCGCGTAAAAATACTCTGGATGTCAGGGCGGGAATAATGATCATTGGTTAAAAATGATTTTGATTTCCCTTTATGTTGCTTGTGCTTCCGCATTATGTTATTCCAATCAGAGACCTGTTCAGTGATCCATGGCTTCAATAAAGTAACCTTGTTCAATGCAAAGTGACTCCGTTGATTCCAAGTGAACCCTGACACTGACCTTGTAGATTGCCTGTGTAGTGTCTGGGCATCATGTAACCGTGGGATAGCTTTCGATTCCCAGCTTCGGCTCTAACGGCCTGGGGCCCCTTCTCCCGCACGCCGGAGTCAGACCAATTGGCCTATGGATGGGGTGTGTGCATACGAATACCCTATATCCCATTGTGCTTGTAGAAACGTCGCCATTCTTAACAGTGACCATGTTACTGCATCTGTAGCTCTGCAATAAAGTATAACCTTTCTGACAAGTGTGTACTCAGTTGCTGGCTGTGGAACCAGTCAAAAATGTCGGCTTCCATGGCAAAGGATCAACTGCTTACTCATCAGCAGCCTTGGCTTCCTCCATGAACTTGAGGTTTTTCCACTGGCCAGAGCACCCTGTCTGCTCACATCAGCTCCGCTCACCTTTGGACAAGTATATTTTGGCGGGAAGGTTGGGATACAGGTTATGGGCATGAAGATAGCCGTTTGCTTAACTCCATTATTTGCAGTATGATAAAAGAACGTACTAGAGTCTATTTGTCCAGATTCTGAAAGAATAATGAGTTTGCAAGGTCTTTCTGTGACAAGATGTCCACTTAACAAACACAATGAGCAAATATTTATCCATTTAATTATTAGCAGGAGTCTCTCTCAAGACCTACGACAGCAATATGGGTTGTGATTAACCCAACATGGACATCAGCAGAGTATAAAAGCTCTGTCTGCTCTTTTGCTCTTTCTGCCTTGCATATTCCAGCCCCCAAACAATTTGGAACCATGAAGTGGGTAACATTCATTTCTTTTATTTTCTTGGTAAGTTCTACTGAATCAAAACACCTGCCCAGAAGATCCCGGGATGTAGGTAAGAAGTGCTTCAAAATTGTTCATGTGACTTAATCAGACTTGTGTTGGGTTTGCGATGCTATTTAAAAACTGAGGGCTCAGTCCACAGAGAAAATGGTCCAGGACATTGGGACTTGGGCTGGTATTAGACATTATAGTAGACAAGCAGCTACTGTTGAAAATAGCAGCTGTATTTCTAGTACAACTCACCCGTCTGCTACAATCATGATGTCATGTGTTTCCAAGCAAGCTGAGGGGCAGGGAAACGCACAACACTGTGAGGTCAGACATGGGCAACTTGTAGTAGATAGATACTGCACAGGGCAAGTGGAGGGACTCTGCATTGTAACTTTTCCTTCTCACACTAAACAAACAAACTCTAAAATGTGATATGTTGATGTTACACAATAAATTGTGCAACTTGTCAGGCAAGGCGGGGTACAAATACAAATAATAAATAAAATAAATAAAAATAAATATTTGGGGAGCTTCCATCCTGTCTCTTCTTTTGATCTGCACTGGCTCTTTTAAGTTAAGCCCTGTCCCATTTCCTTTTTCTTTTTTTTGCACTAGTAATACCTTCTAGCTACTTTAATGTGCAATTCTAGTCCATGACATTTCATTTAGAGTCCAGATAACTTTCCCTCCTAGCAGCCTCAGTTTAATGCTTCCAGCAATACACCTTTTGCACACAAGAATATTCCCTTCTGTTCCCATGATGTGGACAAATGGTAAAGGTAGTGTATGGGCTGGTAGCATTTGGCAATAATTTCTATGACTTTCTCAAGCAGTCAAGACTAGATGCATAAGGGAAAAAACTGTACTGGGGAAAGCAGCTCCTGGTATCTTGTGAATCCTGGAGATGATGTGATTTGTGTGACAGTTTAAACTGCCAACGGGGCCAAATGGAAGACCACGTGAGGCCAGTGAGCTGACTCGTGACCCCAGCAAAGGCTGTGTGCTCCCCACCTGACGAAAGGGCCCACCCGCCGATCCAGTGAGAGCCAGAGGTGCATCAGGCTGCCGAGGTAGATGTGCATGGCTGCCGCCCACCTTTGCTGTGTGGGAGCCGCTTTCTGAACAGGGAGCTTCCTTTCTGGACCATGGGTGAATGAGGCAGTGTAATTACAGAGTGATCCCCGTGATGTAGTTTTGAGTAAATCCTATTAATTTTGGCCAATAGCCACTGATCTTCGTCCTAGCCATGTGTACACGGAGACACCAACAGCTCCACGGTCTTTCCTCTTGAAAGCACAAAGCAATATATTGTCATGAAAAGCAGTGACTGCATATTTGCTAACTGTCTGCTTTTCAGGGCCACGTGACACCATCGGGCACAGCTACTCTGAAATACCAGATGAGGATTTTAAAGGCATGTAAGTCTCAGACGTCACTTGCTTGATTTGATTCAGTTGACCTGATCAAAAAACCAGGCTGGAGGTGACCTGGTCTAAAAATCCAAAGGACAACTGAGTAGGACAGGAGAACTGTTAGCAACATAATAGTTGGTACAGATTAGCAATACAAAGTAGCCATCAAATGAAGTCAGATGCAACAGGCATCTGGACTGTTGGCTAATGGACTGTTAGTAGATTAAAGGAAACTCTTGGAGCAATTAAACCCTGCAGCTTAGTTAAGATGTCCCCTCCCACAGGAGCCAGTTTGGTGTAGTGGTTAGATTCTCTAATCTGGGAGAACCGGGTTTGATTCCCCACTCCTCCACTTGCACCTGCTGGATGACCTTGGGCAAGCCATAGTTCTGATAAGAGCTGTCCTTGAAAGGGCAGTTCTAGAAAGAGCTCTCTCAGCCCCACCTACCTCACAGGGTGTCTGCTGTGTGGAGGGGAAGGGAAGGGAAAGGAGTTTGTAAGCCGCTCTGAGACTCTGAGTGAAGGGCGGGGTATAAATCCAATCTCTTCTTCTTCTTCTTCATAGGCGACCAGTTTTTAGAAATGATTTTTAAAAGCAGATGGCATGATGCCTGCCATCTTCTCTGTGACACACCTGCAAGACTGCCTCTTCTAAAGGTGCAGGCTGCAAAAATGATTTCCATCACTGAAAAGCAAAGACAAGATCCCTTTTTTATTCTGAGCTATGTTTTTGTTAAAATGCATATTGATGCAGATGAGTTGATGAAAACATATTTGATTAGTCCTTTAGCTGACTGTCAGACTGAGCAAATATTTTAATTTTAAATTGACTTCAATCCTCAAAGTAGTGGGTCATTCTAAGAGGGAACCTCCAGTGACAGTTTTAATGCCTTTGGTTGTATCCTCCTAAAGAATATTGGACTTGTGTCTTTTGGCATGCAAATGGAAGGCTGGCACAAAACTCATATGGAGACTTAATTCTTCAGCAAAGGAGATTCATGTTTAAATAAGAGAGCTCTGAGTGTTTCTGGTCAATGTCTCATATTCTCAAGCTCCACTGGGCTCATTCCCTATGCTTGTCACTCATTGCCATGTCTACAAAAACTCTCCTGTCCAAAGTATTCATGGTAGAGATAATTGTTTTCTTAACTGCATATGCTCCTTTTCAGTGCCCTTGTCTCATTTGTTCACTATGTGCCAAATATCACATACGAAGATGTGGAAAAAATGGTAGAACACATCACAGAGCTTGGGAAGAAATGTGCAGCTGATGAACACGCAGTGCCAGAATGCGCAATGCATTTTGTAAGTTGTTGGAAACTAGATTTTTAGAATACAGTTCAAATACTACACACCCAGGGAAATGCTGATCGCCACTTTGGGGTCAGGAAGCAATTTTTCTCCAGGCCAGTTTGGCTGGAGATCCTGGAGGTTTTTTGTCATCTTCTGGGCATGGAATAGAAGTCACTGCGGGTGTGGATGGGGAGGTACTTCTGAATTTCCTGCATTGTGCAGGGGGGTGGACTAGATGACCCTGGTCCAACTCTATGATTCTATGAAATATTTGTATAACTAGCAGTAAAGCCCGTTGTGAAAGCAATACAACGGAATCTAGAAAGAGGCTCTGGGGCAGTGCTCTGGCTTTGGGCAAACAGTGTCAATTTGCTGTGGTGACCTCAGCAGGGTATAATGACAAAGTCCACTGTTTTCTCCATAGGAACTGATCTCTGCTACCAGAAGAGCAGTTGTAATTGTGAGTGATCTGTAGCCCTCACCTGGAGATTGGCAGCAATTGTTACCCAGGACAAAATGGATGGTTTGGAGGGTTTAGTCTATGGCATTTTACCTGTCTGAGGTCCCACCCCTCTGCAAACCCCACCCTCTCCAGGCTCCAGGAGGCAGAAGCCTCCTGTCGCCCACTCCCTTCCCCTCCCCCACCACCAACTCCTGGGCCGGCAACTGGAGGCCGGGTCCCTTCCCCCCCACTCACTCCAGGGCCGGCAACGGGATGCAGAGGCCTCCGGCTGCGGCGTCCATTCCCCCACCCCCCTCCCACCCTCACCCACTACTGTTTACCTTACCACCATCCAGCCTATG
>NW_015169262.1:65198-67288 GCF_001447785.1 Gekko japonicus
ACGCCAGGGGCCGAGGCAGAGGCCTCCGGCTGCGGCGTCCCTTCCCCTAACAGCCCCCCCACGCCAGGCCCGGCGAGGCAGAAGCCTCCGGCCGCGTCGTCCCTTCCCCTCCCCCCCCCCCCCCAATGCCAGGGCCGGCGAGGCAGAAGCCTCCGGCCGCCGGGTCCGTTTCCCCCCACCCAACCCCACCCACTCCAGGGCCGGCGACTGGAGGTCATAGGGTCTACCCTCCGAAGCATCCATTTTCTCCAGGGGAACTGATCTCTGTCATCTGGAGATCAATTGTAACAGTGGGAGATCTCCAGGTCCCACCTGGAGATTGGCAACCCTAGGGGAAACATTTTCTTCAACCCTAATTTTTTTCCTTCTCATTAAAAAAACAAAAACAAAACATTTTCATGGGCCCCTTAAAGTACCGTGGCCCCTAAGCAATGTGCCTACTGTGCCTAACGGGTAAGTCAGCCCCTTGCATTTGCTCTTTTGCCCGCTTAACCTCCACCACAAGGTAGTTGTGAGGATAACGCAGAGAAGAAGAGACTCATGCATGCCACTTTAGACTCCTTGGAGAAAGACAGGGATGCAAATGTGTCCTCAAGATCCTCCACACCAGAATGGAGCAGCCTGGGTTCTGGTAGACATTTTCTAGTATGGCTGCTGCATTCTGCATTTTCTTGTATGGCTGCCAACATTAAGCAAGTCTCCTTATGGTCACAACTGAGCAATGGGATCCAGAAAGCACTGTTAGTTCCTGTGTGCACTGTCACTGCCCCACAAAATTATTTAGGCATCCTTGCAGGTGTTTTTGGCCATGTGTCTGACATTCAGTGACTTCAAGTGGGTGCCCAGAATCTGTGGGCCCTCCTATGGCTGCAATCCAACTTCAAAATCCAAGAAAATCAATGTTTGGTGCAATACCACAAAACTCCAGTGCACAGCTAACAAATTTAAGTAATATTTTGCTTCTGTCCACTAGGATGTTCTTATCTGGAAAGGACTTTGTCACGAACAAAGTGTTGCTGAACATTATGGATTTTCTGAGTGTTGTGGTAAAGTTGATCATGAAAGAAATGAATGTTTGTTGTCCCATCGAAACGCAACTCCAGGATCCTTTCCCCCGTACGAACGCCCAGAGGCTGAAGCTGGCTGCAAAGCATTTCAGGACAACAGACTCGAAGTTCTGGGCCAGTAAGTGAATTGACTTAATGTTATTCCTGGAAGAACTGGTTCTCCTCTTAGAGTTCAATAGCATTAGTATAAAATATACTACTTCCTGTTGCAGATCAGATAACTGTCATATACCAACTTGTGGTGTCAGCTGCCTCTCAGCAGTCGACTGTTGCCTGATTCCTGGTAGATTCTGTTCATTCTTGATTGCTGCTACACTACCGTTGTAACAGAACTGCAGCCATTGAGCAATTGAGGATTATCACCACCACATCCGTCCCAGTCAGAGTCCGCATGATATACTAATGGATGGTATCTTCCTTGTAGTTTCCTATTTGAGATTGCCAGGAGGTCCAGCGATACAAGTATCCTCGTTCTTTTTCACACCGTGGCGGAATATGAGGAGGTGCTGGTAGCCTGCTGCCAGGCAGAGGACAAGGCTGCCTGTTTCAACGAAAAGGTACCTCGCTCTATCTCAATCCTCTCTTGAGAGTCTGAGGAGGAATCTGTATTGGTATTTCCCACTCAGCTTCGGCTACACTCTTCCTTCGTCTCCTAAAAGATGTCCACATCTCTTTAGGTTTAGCTCTCCTACTGCACTGTTATAATTTCTGCTGTCTGCACTATTTTATTGCTCTATGGTTTCGGCTCCGTTGTAATTGTGGCTTCTCCCCCGACGCAACCTGATGTGGTTAAAAGCACTCTAAGCCCCCCCCCAAGTGCTAATCGGAGGCTTATCTGCTTCTGACAGCACACAGAGGAATGTAGGAAACTTTTCCCTTGTTTGACAAGCTAAGAGTGGCTGCGGTCACACGAAGCATTAGCCACGCTACAGAGACGGAAGATAGGCAGATTTTCCGGGCTCGATCTCACCGCCACATCTGGGAAACGTAGAGCTCCCGTGGCTCACCCGAGGCTTCCTGCTG
>NW_015169262.1:67485-80240 GCF_001447785.1 Gekko japonicus
TGGCCCGGGGCAAACACCCCTGCCCCCCCCCCCCCGCATTTTCCAGCCCGTGTGGCCGGGGCCAGTGAATGGTTTTCTCTTGTTTTGTGATTTTTATATTGCCTGAAAATTAGAGAAAGATCCCTTCTACATACATACATACATTCTGCAAAGTAAACACCCAGTCTTTACCGTTTTTTGGCTATTTTTGCTTTCTTTTTTGAACCAAAAGCTGGGCAAAACTGAAAGCTGAGAAAATCCTTCTCTTTGAATGTAAAGAGAAGTTTATGGCTTGTTGGCTTGTTGCCTTAAGTAATTTATTGCCTTGTGTAAAGCTCTAATGGGTGCCGGCAAACACTAGAGAAGAGGGGGGAGAACAACAACATTCCCGGCCAGCCAGCAGGGAAAAAATAGCAGATTTTTTCCGTACCACTTTGAAACAAGCAGCACACCCTTATAAAGAAAGACGGCATCGAGGCCGCAGTCACACGGACCTCTTACCGCGCTAGTTATCCCACAATTCTTATATCCACTACATTTTTTTTCGCTTGGAGGTGGTCAGACGGTCCCTCTGTCTTCCGCTTCCCTCGCGCGAAGTACTGTTCACACAGGCTGGGTTTTTTTGTTTTTTTTTAAATTGTGCAAGTGCTTCTCTTCCCATGCGCTTGGGCGTACATACACAAACTAATAAAAAGACCTTCGCCATCCTTTCTCCTACCCGCGGGCGGCAAACACCAACCCAAGCACAGGAGCCGGGAGTGCCAGACCCTCCTCGGAGTGGGCGAGAGTTTGAGGAGGTGCGAACCCTCCGAGTCACCTAACTTTTTGCTCCCCTTTGGGCGAGAGGCACTGCCCGGGCTTCGTCCCCTGCCCGGCGGCAGCGGCTTCCCTTCCTGGCCCGCCTCCTTCTCTCTCCCGCGGCGCCTTGCACTGATAAGCGAGGGAGAAGCAGCAGGCGAGGGAGCAGGTGTGTGTGTGCGCAGCCGCAGCCGCCGTGCAGAGAAGGGATCGGCCCGGGTGGGGAGGCGGTGTGGGTAGAACGAGGGAGAGCGAGCGAGAGCGGCTCTGGCTGGCTAGCCGGCCGGCCGGCCTGCGCACACATTCGGGAGCGGCTTCAAACTCGCTCGCTCCCGAACAAAGTTCCCGGCTCTGCCTGTGCTCCGCAGGTTTTTTTGCTCGTTTGACAGCTGGGCGCAGACGGCGGCCTCGGTGGGAAAAGCTAGTGCCTGTTTGCACATTCGCATAACTTAAACTGGAAACACACACACACACACACAAAAGTGGGGGGGAAAGTAGCGCAGTCACGGCGGATTGCTGTCCACATACCAAAACCGCAGATGCAAAGCGCGAGATATCAGGAAAACACCAGTTCCAACGGGTGTTCAGAAAACGCGGATAAAAGAGCAGAAACCGCGGGACTCAGCCCGCTTCGGTGCGGGAGGCGGGTTTGCCTATATAGACAGGAACCTTTAATGCGCGAGGGATCAGCAGCGAATCCTGCAGTAAACGTCCGTGTGACCAGACCCCAAGACTGCTTTAAAAATGAACATGCAGATTCAGCCTGAGTCATTTTCACCCATAATGCCAAGGATAGGGCTGTCCTTTGGCAACATCAATGAGAAAAATTGAACCAAAGCCAGTGCTATTTCCAAGGTAGAGTTGAGCATTTCAACTTCTTCTTCTTCTTCTTCTTCTTCTTCTTCTTCTTCTTCTTCTTCTTCTTCTTCTTCTTCTTCTTCTTCTTCTTCTTCTTCTTCTTCTTCTTCTCTTGAGTAGGCCCAGAGCACCCTCCCAAGACCTTCAGACCTCCCTTGTTTGGCCGAATAATAGGCGTGAGGACCTGGGCAGAGAAATCAACAAGGAAAGGGTTTGTCTTTACAGGAAGTCAGTCAAATACAGGAAACACGCAAGGTGCAAGAACGATAGCCATAAGTGGGTGAAGAGGAAAGAGACCGAATGCCCCTGACGCGGCTAGGCTCACGGTCCCAAGTCCACGGTCCCAGTGGGGCCCCCTGAGTCTGCTGCTCGCCCTTCCTCTCGGGGCGAGTGAGGGTCTCTTCCCTGCCGCAGCCCCTCCCTCTGGCCCCGCTCTCTCGGAGGAAAGAACCAGCTCTCCGTCTGCGCCAGCTCTTTTGTTATAAGTCCCCTTTCTCTGTGATTGGCTAAAATTGGCACCGGAACCTCTCAGGGGCCTCTGGGAGTTGTAGGCCGCCTGGCCTCCTCCCACTGCGACTCAGGCTCCATGGGCCCGCTAGGCCTTTGCTTGCACAGCCCAGATCATGACAGGTCCGGTCACCATTAGTTAGCAGAGTACGTAAATAGAGCTACAAAAGCAGGAACGTCACTTTACCAGGTTATTCAGTTTACAAAGCTTCACAGAGCCACACTGCCAGTTTAGAAGAGAAATGCTTCTCTCTTTATTTGAGAAATGCACTTTGGATAGGAAAGTGCAGAGAGTGATAGACAGGGCTCTTATTGTAGAAAAAGCCCAGCAGGAACTCATTAGCATAATAGGCCACACCCAACAGCAGGAACTCATTAGCATATCCAGCCACACTCCTGACAGCACAGCTCATTGGCACATTAGGACGCACCCCCATGTTACCAGAAGTGTGGTCATCCAGCCACACCCACCTTTTGCTTGTTATTCTGTTGGCCTTGTTTGTTGTCAAAACCCAGGGCCCTTTTTTTGTAGCAGGGACTCCTTTGCATGTTAGGCCACACACCCATAATGCAGCCAATCCTAATGAGTTTCTGCTGCTGGGTGTGGCCTATTATGCTAATGAGTTCCTGCTGGGTGTGGCCAGCTTGGGAGCCAGCCGGGACTCCGTTCCTGTGCGTTCCTGCCCAAAAATAGCCCTGGTGACAGATTACTAACTTCCTAGCTAAAGGGTGGAGGCGGATGGCGAGAGGCCCGTCTGCCTCATGGTGGTGCCAAGAGAGGACTCTTGGTGTGCCCAGGTCTTCATTCAGAGTGAGAGAGAAGCAGGAAAGGGGAAATGGGTCCCCGAGGTCACAGTCTGCCTATCAAAGAGGACAGTGGCGGAAGAGTAGAGACAGGAAGAAAGGTCAGTGTTCCTGTCTAGCTATCTAGTCTCACTTGCCACTCAGTCTGGAGGTCTGAGACAGGGGGCATTTTGCACCTGGAGCTTCCAACAGTGTGTCCGTGTGTGTTCCTGTACTTGAATGACAGTTTAGGTGGCTTGTGCCGGGACACCTGACTTTCTTGAGAACAGCAGTGCGCTATATTGGGAGAAAGTCTTTCCGACATTCTGCTGTGACAAGGTTATATCCATGCAACACTTTCCTGTGTACCCTGTGCCACACAGCGGCGGCATACAGCCACACTCCAGTCAAGGTCAACCATTCCTGTTACTCCAGATCCCTTAGTGGGACAGTGTTAAGCTTCCCTCCTTTTGGAATCAACTATACTTAAAGGTAATTTAATTTTGGCTGGATCGCGTCCCATTTCTGAGGTATTGTCAGAAGTTTATCTTGCTTTTTTTCTATTTCAGTTTAAGATCATGACCCCTTTCTAACCGTTCTTATTTATAACAGGCACCAGCTGTCAAAAAACAAATGAAGCAATACATTCTGGTGGAGAAGCATAACTGTTTGCTCCTGAAGAAGTTTGGATCCAAACACCTTCAAACTTTGTAAGCCTTCAACTTTAAAAGCCTTTGGAAGCTTTAAAAATTATTAGCTATTTACATAGTCAAACCTGTGTTCTTGGAAATGGAAGAGAACTTTGGGTTTGGATTCCAAAAGCAGCAGAGGTGGTACAAAGGTGACCCTTCCAGCAGGGGAGGAGACTTTGCCAGGTGACTGGCATCATGTCTCTTTTGTCCGCCGTTTCTCTACCCTACCGGGTCACCTGAAGCCACATGTACATTGAGAGAGATAGAGTCTCAGGACCAGAGTCTGAGAAGTGGAATCAGTGAACAAAAAGCCCATTCGCAAGATCATTTAGGCCACAGAGCGTTTGTTCATTTATTTATTAAAACATGTCTATCCCACCTTTCCTTGGGGTTCACAGCAGCTTACAATCATAGTTGGCTTGCAATCATAGTTAAAATAATAATTAAACAATATCCTGCTTACAATAACAGTTGAAAACGTTTTCAGTTTAAAGCCAAAAATAAAATAACAAGCCTCCAATCCATCCCCGCTCTTGAGGGGGAAAGTTAAGAGTCAGAGCAGGTGCCCGACAGAAGAGGCCTGCTATGGATCCCCATGGGAGGTGCCAGGCGTTTCATTCTGGCCCCTTCCAACAAACCTGCTGTGCACATCACTCTGTTCCCTGTCGCTGTTGGAAAGGGGGCCCCATCACCTCACAGCCGACTTACGGTGACCCCTCGTGGGGTTTTCACGGCAAAAGACGTCCAGAGGTGGGTTTGCCCTTGCCTGCCTCTGCATGGGAACCCTGGACTTCCTGGCTGGTCTCCCATCCAAATACTAACCGGGGCCGACCCTGCTGAGCTTCCAAGATCTGACAAGGTCAGGCTAGTCCAGTCAGGACCTCTTCCTTGTTGGCTTACTAAAATCATAAAGCACTTCCCTCTCCCTGGCCAGAGAGACCCCAGGTGAGCTCTGAGTGGTTTCCCTTGCTGCACCTGAAGATGGAAGGCTTGTCTTTGCCATTGCCCCATTTAAACCCAAGGGACAATTCTCAGGCTGCGATCACACGCACAATTAGACCCAACATAGGCGTGAATGCCGGGCAGATTTAAAGGGCGCGATCAGACAGCAACATCTGGGAAGCGCCCCGCAGCCGTCGGCAACCTGTTCTGCTCCGCGGCAGAAGCAGAGTTAAAAGACACCAGGGAAACTCTGGTAGTAAAGGGGTTGCGACCGGCCACAGACAGACTTTCCTCTGTCTGATCACTCCAGTGCGCTCTCATGCTGTTGGGATTGTCTGATCAGGCCACACACACACCCTTCGCAGTATGCACAGCATCGCAAACTCCATAGGGAGCCCACGGTGTGGAGGTGCGATTCGTCAATCCCTCGGTTAAGCGCATGGGGGGGGGGAAACGGCACACACACACACACAAACGACTGACCTGAAGTTGTGTCTTATCATGCGCTGACGGACTGCGCCCACAGCTTCAAAGGGAGATGTGATTGTGCAGCCGCGGGTCAAATTCCTCTGGAGGAAATAGCCTCGCTTCCCCCCCCCCTATTTTTTCTGGCGCGTGTGACCGCAACCTCATTGTTGTTTTTTCAGTTCAAAAGAGATCATTGATAAGTGACATTGATTGCCTCTGTTGCGTTGTGTGTAAATAATGGGTTTCTTTTTTTCACCCTCTCCCCCATACAAGTATCTTAAAATGTTTTCTAAATAGACTTGTGGTGTTATTCTGTGCGTGCTTTACATACCTGTGTGCTCAGTGGGTTTTACTCCCAGCTAAGTATGATTTTGTGAGCCTATTCTTCATTATTTAGGAACAAATCCCATTGAGCTGTGATTTCTCCGTGAAAAATATCTTCTGAGCAAAAATGCCTCCTTCCCCTTTTTGCCCAGAGAAATTTGAAATCTTTTAAATGTACACCAATGTAATTTGTAGGGGTATAAATATGAAATAATGGTTTTCTTTATGTTGAAGACTGCACAGAAAGTACTTAAATTATATCACATTCTGTGGAGTACATTATGTGTTGTTTATGTCTCAGAGTGCAGTTTTCTAACTTATTTATCCATACTAATGTTATTGTAGAAAGGGGGGTGGGGTTGTCCAGGGCTTATGACCTGACACAAGGTCCAGATGACAAGGAGTGAAAAATAAGCGCCAGGTTTGTTGCTTCTGATAGACACAGAAACACTGGGTAGGTGTTTGAACTGGAAAGAAGGAAAACAAGGAGAGGAAAAACCAGTGTGGTTAAGAAGGCAAGGGGGAGAAAAAACTCTGGATGGAAATGACCGGAATGACGCCCCCCAGTCCCCCACCTGGCTCACTTAAAAGCGTGAATCAAGGAGGCCGTTGTGGGTTGCCCGCCCTGGGCTAAGAACTAAGTGGAGACCTGGGGGGCTGGGGCTCGGGGGGGAGTCTGGGGAGGGGAGTCTCAGTGAGGTGTATAAGGCCATAGAGGGGGGGCTGATCGCTGCCGCCTGGAGGTCAGTTGTCATCCCAGGAGATGATGTCCAGCCACCACCCAGAACCTCCCCCACTCTGATGGGGACACTCTCTCGGGTGAAGCAGAATTTAGGTTTAGGGCCAAACACTACTGGGGACTTTTGTTGGAAAGGGACTTTTGTTGTAGAAATCCATTTTAGACAACCTCCCCCCCCCCAACAAAAAGATTTCTTTTGGTATTTACCCCCCCCCCCCCCCAACAAAAAGATTTCTTTTGGTATTAAGAGGTGCTTTCCCAGTGTTTACAGCTACTTGTGGTGAGATGCTCCTCATGGAACAAGCAACAAGCACACCACTCTGCCCTGGTTGATAGTTCTTTGACTTCTCTTGAAAATACCTCCCCCTGCCTTGAATTCCTCTTTAAGTCAAATTGGGTATGGAAGCCCTTCCTTCCTTCCTTCCTTCCTTCCTTCCTTCCTTCCTTCCTTCCTTCCTTCCTTCCTTCCTTCCTTCCTTCCTTCCTTCCGTAGACTTCCCTATGGGTCTCGGTCCGTGTAGGGTTAGGGTTCTGACTGGCACAGGAGTGGAGCCTGAGGCCGCCCGCAGATGGCTTCTTTATCACTCACTTTATCACTTTGGCCATGGGCCAGAAAAGGATGACCAAGTCAGAAATGTTGCTCCTCTTTTTAAGTGTTCCTTGAAATGCCTCCTCCCTACCGCTGCCGGCCTCCAGGGGGTGGCTGGAGAGATCTCCTGGGATTACAACTGACCTCCGGGCCACAGAGATCGGCTCACCTGGATGGATCACGTGGCCACTCTGGAGGGTGGACGGACGGTGGGGCACTGTAGGGGCCAGGGAATCCCCTCCCCTCCCCAGGCCGCCAAACCCAGCCAGTATTTCATTCAAGGCAGCATTTCAGCGATGGATCTGGCTCCCTTTCTACTAGGTCAGTGGGTAGAATGTCTTAATGAGAATAAAGTTTAGATACTATAAAGAACCAGTGTTTAAAGACTAATTTTTAAGTATTTTCTTGACAGGAAATTTGTTCAGGCAGCCCAGAAATTCCCCAAAGCTGAGCTTTCTGTCCTGCACAATATTAGTCGAGAGATTGTTCACATTCATGAGGAGCGCTGCCACGGGGACACGCTGGAGAGTTACATTGATCAGGTACAACCAATTCATTTAAAGTGAATCACACCAAACCATCACTGTGCCTGACATTTATTATTACCCTTTTTGAAATGTGGTTCTCTTAGAGAATTACTTTGTTTTGCTGCTTTGGCTTACCTCTGGACTTTATGAGAGAGAGAGAGAGAGAGAGAGAGAGAGAGAGAGAGAGAGAGAGAGAGAGAGAGATAGAGAGAGAGAGCTTTTACCTAATCTTTTAAAAATCAGCTGAGTTTTGTTAAAGCTATTCAGTTTAGTTGTTCAACTCAGGTCTAATCTAAAGGTACACTTACTATATGAGGTTTTCTTTTTTCATGTGACCTTTTTGTCCATTTGTAAAGTATGCCATATGCATTTGGTATGTTGATTTGCTGGCATACTCCCTCAGGTATGCACCTCAATAAATTTGTGATGGTTTGATGTGAGCTTTTTATCCCAGGGGGATGAAACTTTCTGCAACATGATGCAGCCATCCACCTGGAGATTATAATCATTTGATTATGTCAAGCCGCAGAAAAGAATTAAGACTCCCTAGCATACTGTGTGTCTATGGTTTTCCTTAAGACTCCCTAGCATACTGTGTGTCTATGGTAGGGGTGGCGAACACGCGGCTCTCGAGCCGCATGCGGCTCCCGGCCAAAATGAATGCGGCTCTTTGCCCGGCGCTTCCTCGGCGGCTTCCAAGCGACACATTCCGGGGAGAGGGCGTCTTTCGGCCACAGGCGAGCCGGGGCGGCTCTCCGAGGCCGAGGACGCCGCGCTCTGCCCGGAGGCGCTGCGCCCGGCGCGAAGCCAGAAGCTGGCCGGGGGCGAGCGAGGAGCTGCGGCCGCCGGAGGAGGCGGCGGCGGCGAGAGGGAGCGAAGGGCCCTGCCGGCGGAGGGTCGGCCCGGGCTGGGCGCGCCCCGGGATCGTCGGCCGGAGGGAAGGTGAGGGCTCGCCAGGAGCGCTTCCTTGGCGCAGGGCGGTGCGCTCCCGCCGGGTGCCTTACCTTGGCTGCGGCGCGCTGGCCTCGCTCGGGGCGGCAAGAAGCGCGGCGGGGTCCTTCCGAGCGGCAAGTTTCTCGGAGCGGCAGCAACTCGGCAGGCGGGGGGGTAGGAGGAGGGGGAAGGGGGAGGGCAGAGTCGGCCTGGCCGGCGGGCGGGCGGGGGGCTGGCCGCCGAGAGGGCTCCCCCAGAGCGCGGAGAGAGGGGCTCCGGAGGCGACCTGGCGGGGCAGACCCCCCCTCTCCCCCGGCAATGGTCCCCTGCAGGATTTCCAAGCGCGGGGAGGGCTCTCCTCTCTCCCTCCCCCCCCGCCGCCCCGAGCCACTGCGTGGTGTGGCTCTCTGACTCTTACAGTTTAAAATTTTGGCTCTTTTTGTCGAACTTGTTCGCCACCCCTGGTCTATGGTTTTCCTTCAAGTACTGGTGTGAAAATTTTCTTGTGCTCTGAGAGTGTGCGCGCTTGCACTTTATGTATTGTGCTGTTTGGCTGAGTTTGTTTTGCTTGCCTGAATATATTTTTTTTGTTATGACCTGAGGTAATTATATAAAGACATCCTAAGGTTGCAATTCTATACACATAAACTTCCTTAATCACACTTTATAATTAAAATAAAAATAAAAATTAATATTGATGTTTAGAAAACTGCATTAATACATTAAGAATGAATTAGAACAAAGTTTGAGTCCAGTGGCACCTTTAAGACCAACAAAGTTTTATTCAAGGTATGAGCTTTCATGTGCCACGCACACTTCCTCAGATACAATGAAATGGAATATACCAGTCCATATATATAAGGCAGAGTTTGAACAGCAAATTAGTATACAACATAATATAAATCAAATTAAAATAATGAAGATGTTTTAACAGATGCAAACAGGAATAACAAGCTAAGTTTATCAGGTCACCATTGTTTGGATTTAATTCAGGGAGGGAAGCAAATAAATATGTCCAAATTGGAGGTAGATCTGTAAATATATCATTCTTAATTGTAGAGTGCTACGAGTAATTAACTGAGTCTCTGTTGTTATGCTCCATCTGCCTCCTCTCAAGCATGGAAGTAACTAATAGCATTCTTTTCTTTGAGGTGGGGTGAGTTGTAGTGCAGTGTTGTATCTCCTCTGTTATCAGACCAGAGAATGCATTCCAGTACACCATTCTAATATTCATTGCATTACATTACAATCACTATTCTAATCTAGTATTCCAAATAAGAAATACATTTTTGAAAAGAGGATGTTGTCGTGCTCCGGGTCGACCCCGGAGCCTTTAAATCCAGTCAATGTGTTGAGGAGCTACTTTAGAAAGGAAACAAGCGCCTCAGATGTGAGAGGCTGGGTGTTACTTCGCACGCCACACCTCTCTCAGAGTTATCGCCTTCGCACTTTCTCTCTCTCTCGCTTCGTCAGGCGCTCAGCTCTGCACTCCTCCTCTGCACTTTCCGTTTTCTTTCTTTTATCTCTCTTCCCCTCCCTTGGGAACCCACGCCCCCTGGTTCAGTCAGAGCCCATAGCTTCATTCAGCCGTCCATCACCTCATTCTCCAATCACCCAGTGCTTCCTTCTTTTGCCCCGCCTTCCTTTAAATCCCTAGCTGGGAGTTTGCATGCAAGGGAGTGCCTACTTCCGCTTCTGAAGCTTTTGTGGACGCCCGTTGTCTTCTCCATTCTGAGGGAAAGGGGTAAGGCAGGGACCCTCCAACTCCCTCGGTCTTTTGCCCGAGCCCGCCCCCCTTGAGGTAGAGGAGCTTTGTCCGTGCCGGACTGCTCCTTCCGTCCCAATCTCCTCCCCCACCCCCGAGATCCTTCTGCTGCTCAGCCGACGTGGCCGTTGAGGGAGGGGTTTGGAGACGCACGAGTCTTTGGGACTGTCTCCCCTGGCCCATCCATCGTCTGGTGGTCGTGGGGAGCTCGGTGCGGACCGCGCCAGTCCTGCTGCAGTGGCCTGTGAGGCCGCGGAGGAGCCCGCGGTGGGACAGATGTATAGCCCATCTTGGTGAGGATAGAGACGTTAGGAATGAATTTAGCATATGTAGTGAGATAAGAAACCAATATCCCTATTAAGTCCTGGGGGGGGTGTTCCGAGTGTTGTAATAACTTGTAATTCAGCAGTTTCCCTTTCCAGCCTGTCCCTGAAGTTTCTTTGCAATAAAACAGCTACTTTGAGGTCACCCACTGAATGTCCTTGAAGGCTGAAGGGTTCTCCTACAGGATTCTCGGTCTTGTGATTCTTTATGTCAGATTTGTTCCCCCACTGGTTTCTGAGTGTTGTGGTTTCAAAAGGGAATTTCAAAGGGAGATTAAAAAGGGAGACAGCTGAATTGCAACTGGTAACAAAGCTCAAGACAAGGCATCCACCTGGACTGAACTGAGCCCTAGGTTTCCTGTCTTATTACCAATGCTTATTTTTCCATGCCTACTACCTAATCCAATCACACCTTCTATTGCCATTTGCCTGCTAGGACAACAGGACAGATGGACTCGCATTCTAGCTGTATCTGAAGAAGTGAGGAGCGACTCACGAGAGCTCATACACCCGGCCACAAACTTTGCTAGTGTTTAAGGTGCTCCTGGACTCTGGCTCTTTTCTCCTGCTACAGGCGGACTAACATGGCTATCCACCTTGCTCTATTGGTGAGGTGTCACTCTGGATAGATAGAAGAAAGTGTCCATGTTTTATGGGCATTTAAATTTCTCATTTGCAGAGTGGGCACAAGGAAACATTTTGAAATGTGAGAAAGCAGGAAATAATATTATGTAGTAATAAGCAGGGAGAATCCATGTGTAAGGCCACTCGTGCAAAGAAGTTCTGAGTGAGCAAGTGAAGGGAATCCTGCCCCGCCCCGCCCCCTTCCTGGGCTTCGCCGCTTGAAGCATTTTCCTTTCCCATCAAGCTTCAGTCTTGGGAGGGAATTTGGCTGGGGAGGAAGACGTTGGGCGCTTTAGGACTTGGGGAAATCAGACCATGTGTGTCTACATGTGTGTCTACAGACCAGAGTGAGCAAGCCCCTCCCCCCTGGTTCTTTACGACTCCATGAGGCATTTCTAGCTGGCTCCTGAGGTGCTGTCTTTCCCCCTAGCAGCCAGGGGGTGTGGGTGTGGGTGTGGGTGTGGGTGGGGGTCTGGGCATCCCTGGCCCTCCCTCCCTCCCCCCCCGCCGAGGCCAAGAAAGAAGAAGAAGAAGAAGGCCGGAGGCTAAACTGGGCTCTCCGGGGGCTGTTTTTGTGGAAAATTAAAAACCTTGACAAATTTCAGACCCTTCTTCATGGATTTTTCATCCTCCCCCATCTGGTTTCTTTCTAAATCTGTGTTACTAATTGCACTAAATTATTGAGAGAATATGGCACGGCAGTTCCTACATGGCATTTGAGGGGGGGGGAGTCTAGTATTGTCTTTATCCCCACCCCCCCATGTCCCCATGCCTGCCTAGAAGGCATGGCACCACAAAGACCAGAGGAGGAAGCAGACAGAAGCCACTCTTCAGGGGGAACCAAAGCCAGAGAGCTCGAGCATCGGGATGGAAGGAGACAGCACTGCATTGAGTTGCCAACTCCGGGTTGGGAAGTTCCTGGAGATGTGGTGGTGGAGCCTGGGGGGGGGGTGAGGATAGAAGGGGAGGTAGCTCAGTGGGCACTAAGGCCATAGAGTCTGCCCCACCCCCCGAAAGCAGCCCCTTTTCTCCAGGTAGGGTTGCCAGCCCAGGGGTTGGGAAATACCTGGAGATTTTTTTGGGGGGGAGGGTGCCTGGGGAGGGTGGGCTTTGGGGAGGGGCTTCAGCAGGGCACTCAGGCCACAGGCTCCACCCCCACCCCCAAAGCAGCCCCTTTTCTCCAGGAGAACCGATCCTGGTCATCTGGAGACCCACTGTAATAGCGGGAGGCCTCCAGGTCCTGTGTCACCAGGGGCTCCTGCTGCTGTGTGGGGTTCGTTTTAAAACACCAGATTGGGAAACATCTGCGTGTGGCCGATCTTCTGAGTCCCTCTTTCCTCCCTCCCCTCTTTGACCTTCGAACCAGGCAGCAGGGCACAGAGGGCCCTCGTGGGGATCCCTGGCCAGCAGTCATCCGTTGCTTGTCCAGGAACCCATGTGGGCTTCCCAGCACGCATACCGCTGCGGAGACGCAACTGAGTCTTGTGAACCTCTCTTCTCACAGATAGCCCTGAGCAAGTTCGTCTGCGGACACCAAGATATAATATCCCCCAAAGTGAAAGGGTGCTGCGAAGGGGTGCTGCTGGAGCGACCCTTCTGTCTCGTGACTATGGACAATGATGACCCACCGGCAGATCTGTCCCCAACAGTCCGGGAGTTTGTGGATAACAAAGAAGTGTGCCAGCACTTTGCGGAGAACCACGATGGTCATCTGGAACGGTACGCGCCGGCACGTGGATTTCTGCCCGACTCGCAGGAGCAGAAGGGGCTTCCCCCGTGCAGAGTCCGGAAGCAAAAGGGCAGGAGGGCAGGTCGGGGGGAGGGGAGGGGGCAGGGGGGAGAGGGCACAGGGCCAGGGGAGGGAGGGAGGGAGGGAGGGGTGGGCAGAAGCGGGAGTGTGTCTG
>NW_015169262.1:80420-81249 GCF_001447785.1 Gekko japonicus
CCCCCCGCTCTTATTTTTCTCAGTTTCCCCAGAGTGAGCAGAGCCATCTCTTTTCTGCATATGGGCTGCACCATTTAGCTACTTTAGGGAGAATGAGGGTGATGGCGGAGGTGGAAGAGAAAGGGCCCCCATCTAGGGGGAAAAGGGAAACAGCAATAATACATTTGAATGCCGTCTTGGGCTGAATGGGATGTGTGTGTGTGTCTGTGTGTGTACGCACAGACACACACAACAAGCCAGTACACCTGTAAGACACCTCTTCCCCGAAGCCGGAGCCACAGTGGAACAGACCCTGCTTTTCACACCAGCAGATTCAGTGTCACAAGGACCAAGCGTAAGGAGAGAGGCCCCACATCCGTGGACCATAAGAGGCAGCGAGGGGGATCAAGTGAAAATATCCCACAGTTTTATTATAGGGCCCACTGCTATGTTACCCAACAAATAATGCAATTAAACTCTCATATTTGTTGGACAATTAATAGTCTGTCCTGCTATAATATGATCTTCTGTCTTTGAGACTCTAAAAAATGGACTGGGTTAGAGGGAGAGACTGAACTGAAACATTCCTCAGTGTTTTGTGATCTCTTCCTTTATGGAGATCAGTTTTTAAATGCCAGCTCTGATTTTAGATTTCCATTCTTGCAGCTCTGAGATTTCAATATGGGGAAACTAACGCTTTGCCATCACTTCCCTTACAATGTTTTTTGTAAGGATTACTGATATTTTAAGTTCGATCAATTGGCCGTGCTCTCAGGCAATCGAAGAGCTAGGTCTGAGTCCATCAGCACCATTGAGACCAGCAAGATTGGGGGGGGGGGTTGGAGCGGGG
>NW_015169262.1:81716-89301 GCF_001447785.1 Gekko japonicus
CCCCCCCCCCAATGCTGCCCTCTCCAGAATCCACCCCCCAAAACTCCAGGTATTTCCCTCCTTATAGCTGGCAACCCTACTTTCCCCTCAGTGCCTGATGGTAGGCAACTTAGTTTGGTCCAGTCACCTACTTTGGCCTTTGGGAGAAAACATATTGGGGCCAATCCTGATAGGGTTGCCAACTCCCGATGGGAAATTCCTGGAGATTTGAGGGATGGAGCCTGAAGAGGGTGAGGTTTGAGGAGGGGTGGGACCTCAGACAGGTACAATGCCATAGACTCCACCCTCCAAACCACTCAGTCCCTCATGGGGATCCATTGTTGCCAATCTCCAGGTGAGGGCTGGAGACCACTCAAAATTACAATTGCTCTGCAGAAGGGAGGGCGGAAGTCAGCTGAAGTCAAAGGGGCAGATAATGGTAGGTTGATGGTTAGCTGGGAAGGAGATGGGTTTGCCAACTCCAGGCTGGCAAATTCCTGGGAATTTGAGGGGTGGAGCCTGGAGAGGGTGGGGTTTGCGGAGGGGTGGGACCTCAGACAGGTAGAATGCCATAGACTCCACCCTCCAAACCAGCCATTTCATCCTGGGTAACAATTGTTGCCAATCTCCAGGTGAGGGCTACAGATCACTCAAAATTACAACTGCTCTTCAGGGAGCAGAGATCAGTTCCTCTGGAGAAAACAGTGGACTCTGCCATTATACCCTGCTGAGGTCACCACAGCAAAATGACACTGTTTGCCCAAAGCCAGAGCACTCCCCCAGAGCCTCTTTCTAGATCCCGTTGTATTTATTTCCACAACGGGCTTTACTGCTAGTTAGATATGAACCAGAATGGAGATCTCTGAGTGTTTCTATCCCAGTCAGAAGATGGGAGGTGGTGTTGCAAAGAAGGGACTCAGGCTGTAGCGGTACAATGTGAAATGTGATCCGCTTGATTAGAGCAGGGGGAGAAATGCTTAGAGGCAGAAAATGAGCATCTGTAGTGAGATAAAAATCCTGTGTCCCTATTCAGCCCTGGGGGCCCCATGGCTCTGAAGTTTTAAATGAACTCAAGTTCTGATATTTTAAGTGCTGCAAACACTTGAAATATTTATTGATGTGTTTATTTATTGTTGTGTTTAACATTTATAGGTTTTCGTACGAGTATGCACGGAGACACCAAGAATTGTCACCTCAGTCACTCCTAAGAATTCAGAAAGGGTACCATGATTTGCTGGGGAAGTGCTGCCAACTTGAGAGTCCTGTAGAGTGCCTCTCTGAAGGGGTGGGTTTTATGCAATCACCAGCAGATTCTGAATGATTTCTCTAAGAATGAAACTAGATGCTATGAAATCACAGGGTCCCTGTCCAAAATCCGGCCCTGGGTCAGATCTGGCTGCCACACTGCAAGCATTTCTGCACACTCACTGGTGGCAACCAGTGGTCCACGGTGGAGGCAGAGATAGGCTCTGTGTAATGATTAGGGATGGGCACGAACCAGGGAAATGTGGTTCAGGTTCGAACCATGAACGAAACCTGGTGGTTTTTTCACAAACCGAGGGACCGCAGTCCCTTTAAATGGGTCTTTTGGAAAGCCAAAAAAAGCAGCTGAGTGACGGGGAGCAGCTTGCTTCCCACTGCTCAGCTGTTCCGGGCTGCCTTGTGCCATCCCTGGGCCGCAGAGGACAGTCCAAAAGGGTAGAGTGGTCACCTCCTTGCCTGCTGAGATCTGGCGAGATCAGGCTGGCTCCTGGGCCATCTGGGTCAAGGTCTGACTGCCACAGCCTGACTCCAGAAGACTCACGCATTCACAGTCCGGTGTGGGGGTGCTGTAAGTGCTCTTGGAGCCACTCGCTCCCTCTCCTCCCCACAGAGCCCAGATTCCACAAAGCCCCCCTGGGTTAAGCCAGCTGACACCTGCAGTGTTGACACAGCCTCTGAATGTGAACGCTGGGAAACACGAGGTGTCTGTGGCGGTCAGTCTTGTTTCCAGGTTCCCTTAGAGGAGCCCTCCTGGGTCCATACCTTGTTACTACGAGACAACACAATTGCCTCCCTGTTATATATACACATATTCTTGTGTTGTTTCTGGACCAACAATTTCAAGGGTTATATATCACTTTAGGAACAATGGGAGCCTATTCAGCAGAGGGGCCCATTGACTTAGAAGGGGATCACTCCACTTAGGATGGCACTGAAAGGGGCTTTGGGAATGAATAAATATGTCACGGCTGGAAATATCTACGCTCCACCCCACCCCTGCTTCTTTTCTAACATCTAGTTTGCTGAAGAGTTCTGAAGAAGTCGGCATCTTGTGTTGTGGTCTTTTGGTGGGCCTTTGGCTTTGGACTGAGCTGTGGACCAGCACGGCTCCTCTGCCTTTAAGGAAAGCGGCATCGCTCAGAGGCGGCCGAAGTCCAGGGCTGCCCACTTGGCTTTCTGCCCCTGGCTCCCGCCCCAGCTGACGGTGCCCCTTCCGTCACTGGCTCACCTCTGGCTCCTGTTGCAGCCTTGTGTGACGCACCATCTCTGTCAGTCTCAGCCTGTCCCGCTGGGTTGCCGGTGAAGAGGTGGGGCCACCCTACAAAAGAAATCAGTGTGTATTTGAACAGAGGCGAGTTCTCTGTCATCCCATGCTCAGCTTGAACAAAAGGGGGAAAGATTGGCTGTCTCAGGCTTCAGTTAATGTTTATTACAAGACCAGTGATGCTGCTCTTGGAGAGTATCTAATGCTTCCTCTCAAGGAAGGACCATTTTCAGTTCTTCCCGGATGCCGCGCTCAACAATTCAACTTTCTTTCAGGAAGCTCAGCTCAGAAAACACGTTGCTGACACCCTGGAAGTGATAAGGACCAACTGTGAACTTTATGCAAACCTGGGAGACTACAAATTCCAAAACTTGTATGTTATTTTCATCTGCTTCTACCTTTGGAACAGGGGCTGGGGTTAGGGGGTGATCAAACTAGAGCATTTGAGAACTGCGAGTTTCAGTTCCATGACAGATGAAGTTCCATGGTGAATGTCCCAGATTCAGGCACATTTCTCTGGCTCCCCCCCCCCCAAACCTGTGAGCAGCCAGGAGCAGCCAAGAGCCAGCTGATGCGAGTGTCTCACTCTGGTCTTGAGCTCCTCCTGGCAAAAGCTCATTCCAAACCCCTTCTGCCTGGAACCCACCAAGCCCCTTCGCTTTGCAGGCTTCTCGTCCGCTACACCAAGAAAGCCCCACAGCTGCCCTTTACTGAACTGTACCAGTACTCAGGTCATCTGCTTGCCGTTGCTGCCAAGTGTTGCCCACTGGCTGATGATAAAAAGATGAACTGTGCTGAAGGATATGTGAGTATTCCTGCTTTGCCTTAGCCCTGAAGGTTGCACTGTGAAGGAGGAGCAGGGGGCTGGGTCCTTGTTGGCTGAAACTTGCATTAAAAGCCCCCTGTGTAGTGAACTGGCAACTCTGGCACATTATGCTGCAAGAAAAAGGGGAAGGAGATGAGCAGTGGGCAACACAGAAAGCCGGGTCCTGCTGCTGCTGCTGCTGCCGCAGCTGTGGCACAGCAGGACGTCCATGTGCCGTGCATCCAGAGCATTGTGAGAACCCCAGAAGTGGCACCCGTATTGAGGCATGGCAGTAATGCTTTCAGCTTTAAGATGGATGCCTGCAGCAACACCACACAGTAATCCTTTTTGGAGAAATGTTTTTTCTTGGGAAGAGCAGATAAGCTAGGTGGTTTTGAACAATAATTTTTTGTAGTACAATGTTACTGCAAGATGAGAAATTCTAGGAATGTACACTTATTTTATGAAGCAATGAAAATGCATATTTAATTTCCACTGCAATAGCACCGTATAGTCACAGAGGGGCACACGGATAAGAATGTAAGAGTTATCATTATTTTTACAGCACCATCAGTGGCAGTTTATGAGTAACATTCCCCCCCCCCATGCCCAGAAATGACCACACCAGCCACCCAGTTGCGAGTTAAGCCAGGTCCATTTACCATGTTGGGCTGCATTGCTGCTGCACTTGAGCCCAGTGGATCCTTCGTCTCCGAGGGGCTGCTGGACTCTCCTCCGGCTCTTCTACTGCAGACCAAAATGGCCACCCTCTGAATGGATCTGCACGGATACAGTCTTATTTATTTATCTGTTATTCATAGAACCATAGAGCTGGAAGGGGCCCTTCAGGCCATCTAGTCCAGCCCCCTGCTGCCCAATGCAGGACCAGCCTAAAGCATCTCTGACAAGTATCCGCCCAGCCTCTTCTTGAAAGCTGTCAGTGAAGGGGAGCTCACCACCTCCCGAGGCAGCTGATTCCACCTTTGAACCACTCTGACCGTGAAAAAGGTTTTCCTAATATCCAGCCGATACTTTTCTGCATGTAATTTAAACCCGTTGCTTCGGGTCCTCTCCTCTACTGCCAACTGGAAGCAGCTCCTGGCCCTCCTCCAAATGACAGCCTTTCAGATATTTAGAGAGAGCAATCGTGCCCCCCCTCAATCTCCTCTTCTCCAAACTAAACATTCCTAAAGCCCTTAATCTTTCCTCATAGGGCTCAGTCTCCAGACCCCTGATCATCCTCATCTCTCTCTTCTGCACCTCTCAATTTTGCCCACATCCTTTTTTGAAGTGAGGCCTCCAGAACTGCACACAGGAGGACTCCAGGTGCGGCCCGACCAAGGCAGTATACAGAGGGGCTATATGACCTCCTGCGATTTCGATGCTATGGCCCTTTTAATACATCCCAAGACTGAATTCGCCTTTTTTGCCACCGCATCAGACTGACTGCTCATATTTAGTTTACAGCCCACTCTTACCCCAAGATCTACTCCTCAGAAACGTATCCCCCATCCGATATTTGTGCTTGACATTTGACAGTAGAGCCTAATTATCTACCAGCAGTGCGGAGTCGGTGAAAGCCAAGTAGAAGGAAAGCTCCCAGATCCCTCCCACTGTGATGCCGCCTCCTCCAGCCTTGGCATTGCAAGCCTCCCATTGGATGAGCCAGAGGAAGGGCTGAGCCCAGCCCAGCCCCCCCCCCCCACCCCCCCCCCCCCCAAGTTTCAAAAAGATTGCCCCCACTGCTTCTAGGTACTTCTCTTCATTTGCTCTAGGTGGTGCGTGATTTTATAAAACTAAAGTTAATAGAAGACATGTTACCAGTATTGCATGTAATGAGATTAAGTACTCCTACTTTAAACAAGTTATGCTATTTGCATATTAAATTATTGTTCATCTATATGTCAATTTTGCAACCAAAATGTCTCCCTCTTTCTGTAAAGACGGACCTTGTGTTGGGAAGTATATGTCTGCGACATCAAGAACACGCCATAAACCCCAAAATCTGCCAGTGCTGCAGTAGCGACTACGCTTTCCGGCGGGAATGCTTCAGTGGCATAGAAGTAGATGACGGATACGTTCCTGCCCCCTGCGATCCAGAATTATTCACCCTCCACGAGGATTTGTGCACAGCTAATGCAGATGTGGAGAAAGAGAAGCGCAAGTAAGGAGCGTGGCCAGAGATTGGGCTGGTGATGTGGCTAAAGGGCCCGAGCAGACATGAGCAGGTCCCGATTTGCCCTCCTGTCCTTGTTCTCCTCGGCCTCTGCTGCCTTCCTTCTCTGCCCTGCTCTCTGGGGCTACTGCTTCTTCAGGCCCATGTCTTGTAAGCCAAGCAAATCCAACCCCAGGCCTGCCTCTGAGCCCTAATAAAATGGATCCAAGAGAATCCACTTTAGCAAGAAAGAGCGGGAGTTGATCTGCAACCACTCTCAAATACTTTGCCCCCAAAATAGGGTTGCCAGCTCTAGGTTCGGGCCCGGAGATGACACCATCGCACCGGGCATGTCGCCGGCCGACGCTCTAGCAATCAGCCAGCTACGTGCCTAATGTGATGACGTCACTTCCGGACCAGGACCGGGTCTCTCCCCCCCCCCCCCCCCCTGCCCCGCGGTAACTTGGCAACCCTATTTAAAAGAGGTGTATTAAAGTGTAAGATGACACTGAACCGGTGATATAATGAGATCTGTCCTCAACCATGGAGAAGTAAATATGTAGTTGAGCAGAAACAGAATCTCCAGCAGTACCTCAGAATATCAAAGATCTACCCTGGGCTTCAGAGGCTCCAGGCTCACCTGCTGAGACACCACGGTGATGGCAGGGGGGACACCCCAGCACAGTTTCTCTTCTGAGTAACTTGTTGATGCAGAAGAGTCCACATAGGCCCTTGTGGGTTTGGCCGACCCTTGAACTACTTTGGGGGGGGGAGGAGGTGGTCAGCACCTTCTCTGAAGCGTCGTTCCTTGTCTGTCTCCAGATTGGTACTCTTAAGGCAGGCTCCTGCTTCTTCTTGGGACTAGTTCCGCACTCAGTTTACTCTCTATCTCAGCTAGAGATGTAGTCCAGCCTCTACCTCTGTCTCTCCTCTTTCCTATCAAGTATGTTACTTCCTAAATAAGCCTCTATCTACTGTTTAATCAGGCTGTGCACCACTGCCGTGTTAATTTGCCAACAAAGTCAGACTTCAGTATTGAGAATCAGCATATAAAATCACTTAAAGTGTTTCTGAGACTCTTCACCTTCTCTAATCCCACAAGGATTTGGCCAGTGGTATCAAAGAGCATTGGGGCACTGATTCATGATTCAACCTGCAACTAACTTTTGATCTCACTTCAGGTTGCTTGTCAACTTAGTTAAATGCAAGCCGACCATCACAGACGAACAACTGAAGGCTGTTACCACTGATTTTTATGGAGTAGCAGGCAAATGCTGCCAAACTGAAAACCACGAGCAATGCTTTCACGAAGAGGTATGCTTTAAAAAAAGGAACAACCATCCCATCATGTACATTTCTTTAAGAGGGAGTTGGACCAGAAGATGTAGCCATGGGAGGGGGAGAGGGAGACATAGGGGGCCTGCCTCCCCAGGGCTATCCCACACTCCTTCACTGAACATTCAACTTCTTATTTTTTAAAAATAGTCTCTAGCCCTTTTGCTTATGCAAAAACGAGCAGAAACGGTGTCCTACACAATTGTTCACTAAGCCAGCCATAGATCTACTCTCACCTTCCACTGGCCAAGGATTGCACGCTGAAGGACTGGAAACCCTCAGGACACGAGGGACGGGAGTTTGTCAGCAGAACTTACCTTGTTCTGTGGCAGTCAGAAGTGAGCTGACCCCCAGCTCTGTTCAGTTTGGCACCAAGTGACTTCAGCCTGCAGCTGAACAGGTCTGCATTGTTTTTCCCCATAACTGCCTTCCCCTTCTCCTAGCAGCCTACGGCCTGACCCCAAATCCCCTCCGAGGGAGGGGCTGCACAGTGAGGAGAAGGAACGGGGGGGGGACTGGCCTCCTCTCCCCCCCGCCCCCAGTGGAAAAGGGAGGAGCAGGGGATGCCCCCCCCTCTGAGTCTCCCTCCTCTCTGCAGCAGACCCTCATGCAGAGGTGCTCTTTGGACACGAGATGGTCCCCCCTGGACCCTCAGAGAAGGTTTGTGCGGCTGGGAGAGGAGGGGAAGGGAGGGGAGGGGAAGGCCTCCTCTGTGGCTTCCTTCCTTCCTCCCTCCCTCCCTCCCTCCCTTCCTTCCTTCCTTCCTTCCTTCCTTCCTTCCTTC
>NW_015169262.1:89602-132967 GCF_001447785.1 Gekko japonicus
CCTCCCTCCCTCCCTCCCGGTTTCCTGATAAGGGTCCCAGCTCTCTTCCACCCACCCCTCTGTCTGCTCAGGGGGTGAGCCTCGGAGGCTGCAAGGGGGTGTGCCGTCCTCCCAAGCATGGCCACTGGGGTTCGGGTGTGGCGCCAAGGACTCGGAAAGGGAGTTGTTTGTGCTTTGGAAACAGGGTTCCCAACCTCCTGGTGGGGCCTGGACTCCTCCCAGAGCCACGGCTGGTCTCCGGACTGCAGAGGGATCCGTGTTTCCCCGGAGGAAGCGGCGGCACCACATCCCTCCCCAGACTCTGCCCTCGCTGGGCTCCACCTCCACACTTCCAGGAATGGCCCAAGTCAGAGTATTCCCAGCGTACAAAAATGTCTGCATATAACTTTTCATGGAACTGAAAGTAGTAAAAGCGACAAGAATGGGCATGATTAAATGATCAACTAAAGTCGGGGTGTCAAACATGTGGCCTGTGGGCCAGATCAGCCCCCCCCCCGCCCCCGGAGGGCTTCTGTCAGGCCCGCAGTGGAACTGGCTGTCTCCTGCTTCTTCTTCCAGTTCTGCTGCTGCTGTTGCATTGTAGCTTGCTTTGCCAGACTCTCTCAAGTGCTCAGGAGTGATAGTCACGTTTCTGTTCCCTGCACGGGCTGAAGCTCCTCACCCTCCTGGGGAAGGGAGCGAATGAGCCAGAACTTGCTTCCTGGCCAGGTTGTCTCAATCACACAGGGGACAAAGGCAAGACTTTCTTCCCCTCCATTGGATGAGGCTCCTCCTCGAAGGGAGGGGGGGAAAGAGGGGGAGCTTGGGTGATTTCCCACAAACGCTGCTCCGCGCTCGCTCCTCCCTTTTGCCCCGATGGTACGTGTCAATTTCACACAAGCTGCTGCGCGGCCGCATTTTGCCCCGGAGCTTTGCACGATTTCCCCCACATCTACTCAGTCCTTAAAAAAACAGGATTGAGTAGACGCGGGGGAAATTGCGCGAAGCTGCAGGGCAAAATGCGGCCGCGCAGCAGCTTGTGTGAAATTGACACGTACCATCGGGGCAAAAGGGAGGAGTGAGCGTGGAGCAGCGCTTGTGGGAAATCACCGCTTGCTTTGCTTGGTTTCCTCAATTGCATGTTAGAAATACCAGGCACCTTTAAGACCAACACAATTTTGTGTGCCTTGCTGCAGTGTGTGTGTTTTGTTGGGCTTGTTACGCTGCAGTTCTCCTGGGTGCAACTGGGTCCCCTCCCCCTTTCCACTGTATTCATGCCCTCATGATCCAGACTTTCTCAGTAGGAAAGCCATGTGAACCATTTAGATGAGGAATAACAACAAGCCAGTGAGGTGGGTTAGTGTGTGTCCAGACCAAGTTCACCCAGCACATTGCCTTGGGGGATTTTGAACTTAGGCTTCCCAGATAGTAGGCTGATACTGACCACTGAGGTAGACTAACCTTAACCCTCCCCACAAATAAAATCAAGTTATGTGATGGTTTGGTAAGAATGAGTTCGACACCTCTGAACTAAAGAGATGCGTCTGGCTAACATTTTACCTAGTAATGTCTCTGAGTTTAGATGTTTTCTTTTAGGGGCCAAAACTGGTTCAACGGACTCAAGCTGCTTTGAGCTGAAAAGGTAAGCTGAAAAACAAAACATTGTTATGCACAAGAAACTTTCCTTGCCTGGCCCCCCCTCCCTTGCATCACTGGAGATTGTTAAAAAAAAAACCCAACTAGGAATTATCAGTGTTCATTAAAAAAGAAAGAAAGAAAAGAAGGTAAGCCTTTTCATTGCAGAGATCTAAGGGCTCGAGAAATAGTTTTTCTTTTTTAAAAAGAAGAAAGTCGGGAATTCAGAACAGTGAAGGTATCACAGCAGCGCCATATTGTCCAGCCCGCCAGCTCACATCTGCCTCTCAAGTCCTGCTCTCTGTGCCCCCACCTTCAGAGGTGGGGCGGGTGGTAGTCAGTGGCAGGGCCTTTTCAGTAGTGTCCCCTCGCCTGTGCAGTGCCCTTCCCCTCGAGGCTCTCTTGGTGCTTACATGTTGCTTTCCTTTGGCACCAGGCCAAAATGTTTCTGTTCACCCAGGCTATTAATTAAGAGGTTGATCCTTTAACACCATTTTAATAGTGTGCTTTTAGCCTGAAAACTCTTGATTTGACCAGTCAGTGGTCTGTTTGTATCATCCCAGATGACTTCCTGTATTGCTGGAGAGATATTGATGGAGCCTCAAATAATATTATTGTTGGGTTAATTTTATAATCAGAATTGCAAAGGGAGGGGAGAGTTAGGGTTTTATGTCATACTACAGGGAGATGTATTTTTTCCGCCCAATTTCTCAGCTTCTCGAAAAATCTCTGAATCAGGAATGTGGGGTTTGTATTTCAGGTTAACGTGTTCAAAGAAACAGGACAGCAAAGTTTTCATCACATTAATCTAACTGGCTACTTCTATGTAAATGCTTTTCTCCAATTTTGCTTCCAAACAGGAGTGCTGTTTAGTGGGGCATCCACCTGACATGACCATCCTTTATTTCCAACTTTTCCCCATCCAGTCAGCACTCTCTTTCTCAAACCTGCTTTACTATGATATTTTTGGACTGATAATGCAGCCCAAGGGCATGATCACAGTTGCAATTACCTTTAAAAAAACCCAAACCCCTCTGGTGACTTGGCAGGGGGGAAATGGTGGCTGATGGCAAAAGCTCACGTGGGGCCACCCCTTTGCCAGTGCACTGGGGGGGGGGCTCCCTACTCACAGAGGCATTGAAAGCGAAGGAGAGACTCCTAAATGTGCGGATTCAGCCTGAGCATCTAGTTAATGATAAGCTAGTTAATCGGATAATCTAATACTTGTTTGCAGCCAAAGGCAGCTTGCAGTAGTTATCCGTAGTTAAGACATGTGAAGTTGGCTGGCCGCAGAGGTTGACATCTACCTTCCCAGTAGATCTAAATTTAAAGTGGAATGATTTGCAGAATAATTTGCATGAGCACAGCACTTTATAGCACAGCGCTGACTACTGTAATGTTCCCCCTTGTGCAGGATGGTGACTAGCAGGATGCTTGGGCAGCAGACCCCCCCCCGTCCCTCCCTGTTTACCCAACCCCCCCCCCTTAGGTCTAACTCTGTGCCTCAAACAGACTCTAATAAATTAGCCCTTAGAGGTTCACTTCCAGGTTCTTCCGCAAATTCTCCGAGTGTTTTGTATGTCGCCTTACCTGTCATGTTCATGTTTCATGCTCAAGTAATTCTTTGTCCCCCCCCCGTTCTTGTCCCGCAACAGTAGACAGCCGCGGACCAAGTCGAGTCCACCACAACAACACTGCACGGCCGCTTGCCTATCATGTATCCATTTCCTGATTCAGAGGGAATGATGCTATTATTGCTGTAACCATCTCTTGTGAGGATTAATAAAGCTTTTAAGCTAAACTCCCCCTTGTTGGAACTCACTGACTGAGCTAAAATACGTGCTGGGGGGGGGGCGCCTACAGCCGTCAGGGGGCGCCTGGCCGTCAGAGCCAGGGGAAGGCAAGCAGGAGCTGCCGATGCACATGTGCCCCCCTTCCTCCCCGCCGTTCCTTGTGCCCCCCACTCCTCCTGGCAGGGTTCCAGGGCCTGGGCAAACGACACCTGTGACAGGAGTCAGGCCAGGGGGGCCCACTGACCCAGCAGGCCCCTCCCACCCCATCCGGGGACTCCCCTGCTGAAGGACTCGTTGCTTGCTTGCGGGGGCTCGTGAGCACTGTGAGTAGCCAGCACAGACTTTCCTTCCGTGCCATTTTTCCAAGCAGAAAGAGCCACAAGGAGCCTGTCAACCCCCTTCTCAAGCTTCATGTGTCCAGAGTCACAGGATCCTAGAATACATGGAGCCAGAGAACGGGGCTGCCAGAATCATGGAATCACATAGCTGGAAGGGGCCACGGAGGCCATCTAATCCAGCCCCCCTGCTCCATGCAGGACCAGCCGAGAGCATCCCCGGCAAGTGTCTGCCCAGCCGCTGCTTAAAGACTGCCAGTGGGGGCGGGGGAGCTCACCACCTCCCCGGGCAGCCGATTCCACTCTGGCGCAACTCTTACAGTAAAAAAGTGTTTCCTAATATCCAGCTGGTACCTTCCTGGCCTTAAGTTAAACCCATTATTGCGAGTCGTATCCTCTGCTGCCAACAGCTCCCTGCCCTCCTCTAAGTGACACAGCCTTTCAAATACCTAAAGAGAGCTATCATGTCCCTCCTCAACCTCCTCTTCTCCAGACTCAACATTCCCAAGTCCCTCAGCCTTTCCTCATAGGACTTCGTCTCCAGGCCCCTGATCATCTTTGTCTCTCTTCTCTGCACGTTCTGCCCACATCTTTTTGAAGTGAGGCCTCCGAAACTGCACACAATAATACTCCAGGTGTGGCCTGACCAATGCAATGTTATGGTGGGACTATGGCATCTTGCAATTTGGATGTTATGCCTCTGTTGATACACCCCAAGATCACATTAGCCTTTCTTTGTTGCCGCATCACAGTGGCTGCTCATATTTAACTTTCAGTCCACCCTTACCCCCAAGATCTTGTTCACACACACTGCTATTCAGAAGCGTATCCCCCATCTAGTATGCGTGTTCCTCATTTTTGTTACCCAGATGTAGAACTCGGCTCTTATCCATGGAGTGGATTGACAGCCCCAGGGTGTGCCAGGAGTGTTCAGGAACTGGAATGACAGGGCCAGGAGTGTTCAGGAACTGGAATGACAGCCCCAGGGTTCAGAATATTTTTTTCCCTGTTTTCCTCCTCTAAAAACTAGGTGCGTCTTATGGTCAGGTGCGTCTTATGGTCCGAAAAATACGGTAACTTTCAGTCCACCCTTACCCCCAAGATCTTGTTCACACACACTGCTATTCAGAAGCGTATCCCCCATCTAGTATGCGTGTTCCTCATTTTTGTTACCCAGATGTAGAACTCGGCTCTTATCCTTGTTAAATTGCATCTTGTTCACATCCACCCACTTTCCCAGTGTGTTCAGATCTCATTGAATATAAAGGTTTTAATAAATGTACATTTTTTTAACACACCATTTGCACCTATGGTTGGGCCTCTGAAAACACAGGCTGATAAGCCACAATGGCAACCTGTGCTGTACAGGCCTTGGCCTTCACAACCGGTAGACTGTACGCTTAAAGATGGCAAAACATTTTCACCAGCGTAAAGCTTCAACTTGCAGAGGACACTGTGATGCCCCAGGTCTGCATTCAGGAATAAGGGGATTGTGGTTTTGCATGCTTTTGTCCAGGCCAAAGCCTATTTATTTATTTAATCCATGTATCCCTTGCCTTCCTCCCCAGTGGTGACTCAAATCAGCTTTCATCATTCTCCTCTCCTCCATTTTATCCTCTTAACAACAACCCTGTGAGGTCGGTTAGGCTCAAGGTTACAAAGCAAGTTTCCCTGGCACACGTGGGGGGGGGGCAAAGGCGGGTCCCAGATACTAGCCTGACACTCTTCACCACCATACCACACACCGGCTCTCAAACCACACACACCCGCCACGATCCCCCAGAAGGGTCCCACACCACGGCTCCTGGCCCGCAGCTTTGTTCTGTGCAACAGGCTAGTTTAGCATATGATACCTCCGGGCTGGCACAGGCACAAAGAGAAGACAGACCAAGTCAACGCAGCAGAAACGGAGCGGAATACCATGGGAAATGTGCCGTTCATCTTCCAGACTCTGGATGCGCCCTCGGCTTTGCGGACAGGGAGCGGTCTGACTTCCACGGGGTCTGCAGCAGCGCGGGGGCGGGGGGGCGGGCAGAGGTGCCCTCTGAGGCTGCCCTTTCTTCCAGGGGAAGGGGACCCGTCTGTGGTCTGGGGACCCGTAGTGATCCTGCAGGTCATCAGACGGAGACCCCTCTAACTATTGGTCTGCTGGGGCGGCTGCAAAGAGCAATTCTCATTGTGCTCCGAGGCAGAATAAAGCTAGAGAGCAGAGCTCCTCATTGAGGCCTAGCAGCTTGAGACCCTAGGACAGCTGAGTAAATTCCACATTGCCTGTGGTAAGAACAGGTGCACATGAGGGCGCCCATGAGAGGGCGGGGGAGAGCAAACAGTGCGCCCCTCGTGAGCCAAACTGCCGCTGGTGGGAAAAGCACACAGCCCAACAGAAGAGAAGGGCGGCAGCAGCAGCAGCAGCAGCAGCAGACCCACACAAAGGGAGTCCCTTTGAAGACTCCCCCCAGGACTGTCCTATGTCACTCCCCCAAAGCGACACCCTTCCTTCAGAACAGTACTGTGCACATCGTTGCTAATGTGGAAATCAATGTTTTCATTTGTTTTAAAAAGGGAAAAGACATTGATGCCCCTACCCCTTTAAGAGAGCCTTAACGGCTGGACCTGAGCAGGTGAAGGTTTTCCCAGCACCTGGCAAATGACTTCCGGGGCTTTCTCTCCAGGCAGCTGGCAGCCCTGTTTCCCACTGAGTGGCCCAGTTTTTGCATATCAAAGCAACTGGGTAGAAGCGGGAAGGAAGGGAAGCCCGCTCACCTGCCTCTCCTCCAGACCAGGCGTGGTGACAGCTCTGTCAGTTCACGCCTGAATGGGTAGTTCCGCAAACTAAGTCATCATAAGTAACCCTTGTAAGAAAACAGGGAAACCCCTAAAATGCAACACTTCGGGAGCGATGAATCCAACAGTGAACAAATGGTGATTAAGGCTGGTGTAGACTGTCCCAAAGACCCATTGCAAAATCCTGGAAACAATCTCTAGCGAGTCTTTTTTGTTGTGCTGGCAGGAAGCCAAAGACAATTATTAGGGGCTCTTGTGTTTGTCTTCCTCTTTCTGCATTGCCTTCCGGATGACCAGTCCTAGAATCTTGCTTTGTTTCTCCACCACATCCGTCATTTAGCACAAGCCTTTAGCACGTGGGCTCTGTGGGGTTTTGTGCAATAATTTCCTTCTGCGGTTATCATTTCCTGAAGGAGTGGCATTATACACTTTTTCTCCTTGCTTCAGTCTGGCTAATATCTGTGTCCTTGTTTTGACAAGCATCACATAGAGAATGTCAGGATCCTCCTGTTTTCCCTGTTTTCATTGCGTCTCATATCAAAAACATCCTATAAACTGGTCATAGAATCATAGAATGTTAGAGTTGGAAGGGACCTCACAGGTCATCTAGTCCAACCCCCTGCACTCTGCAGGAGCATAGCCAAAAGATAGCCCCACAACATACCCGAAAGATGGTCATCCAGCCTCCGCTTGAAAATGTCCAGTGAAGGAGCATCCACCACTTCCCGAGGCAGTCTGTTCCACTGCTCAACCACTCTTACAGTTAGGAAGTTTCTCCTAATATTCAGCCGGTAACGACTCCCTTGTAATTTCCACCCATTAGATCTAGTCTTGCAATCCGGAGCAAGAGAGAATAGAATAGATCTGCTCCATCTTCTACATGACAGCTCTTCAAATACTCGAAGACTGCAATCATGTCCCCTCTAAGCCTTCTCTTTCCCAGGCTAAACAGACCCAACTCCTTCAGCCTTTCCTGATAAGACTTGGATTCCAACCCTCTCGCCATCCTGGTTGCCCTCTTCTGGACTCGCTCGAGCTTGTCAAAATCCTTCCTAAAATGTGGTGCCCCAAACTGGACACAGGACTCCAAGTGAGGCCTGACCATAGCAGAACAGAGTGGGACTACCACCTCCCGTGATCTGGACACAAGGCTTCTGTTGATGCATCCTAAGACTGCATTAGCTTTCTTCACAGCCACATCGCATTCCAGGCTCATGTTTAGCTTGTGATCCACCGGAACACCCAGATCCCTTTCACATGTCCTACCGTCAAGCCAAGTCCCTCCCATTCTATATCTGTGCCTTTGATTTTTTGTACCTAAGTGTAGGACTTTGCACTTCTCTCTATTGAAATTCATTTTATTTGTCTCCGCCCACATTTCCAGCCTTTCTAGATCATTTCGAATCCTGACTCCGTCTTCTTCAGAATTAGCAATCCCACCCAGCTTCGTGTCATCTGCAAATCTGATAAGCATCCCCTCTATGTCTTCCTCCAGGTCATTTATAAAAACACTGAACCACACCGGGCCCAGGACCGAGCCCTGTAATATGCCTCAGAACAACATTTATCCCCTGTTAATTTAACTCTTACATTACTTAGTTCTGATTAGTTCTCTTTCATTCTAAGACACTCGTCTCTATAGTTCTCATTTATACAAAATCAACTTATAAACAAGCAAAAAAGGAAAAAAGGGGGGGGAAGTAATAAAGAAAGAAAAGGAAAAAAAACCCTTAGTGAGTAATCATCAATATCCCATTATTTATTTATTAATTTATTATTTTATTCAATTTATACCGCCCGCCCTCCCCGCTACGCGGGCTCAGGGCGGCTTACAAGAGGCATTTGCCAATATAAAACATAGTTAAAACCATTTAAAATCATCACAATACAGATAACATTATGACCAATTATTAACAAAGTGCTCTAGATGTTATTTCACAAGATGGCGTGTTTCACTGCTCTGTTGCCACTGCTCTGTTCCTCAGCATCATCTGCTCCAGGGAAACACTGGTGTTCCCTCTTCCAGGGCTAGGTAAGATGGAAAAATAATGATGGTGGTAGTGGCGGCTCCTACTCGTACGCCTGGCGGGTGAACTCCGTCTTACAGGCCCTGCAGAACTGTACAATGTCCCGCAGGGCCCGGATCTCCACCGGGAGCTCATTCCACCAGGTAGGAGCCACCACCGAGAAAGCCCTGGCCCTGGTAGCGGCCAGCCTGGCCTCTTTGGGACCTGGCATTGCCAGGAGATGTTGCGTCCCAGACCAAAGTGCCCTTGGGGGAACATATGAGGAAAGGCGGTCCCTTAGGTAAGCTGGACCCAGACCATGTAGGTCTTTAAAGGTAAGAACCAGCACTTTGAAGCGAATCCGGTACGCTATTGGCAGCCAGTGCAGCGCTTTCAGCACAGGCCGGATGTGGTCCCTACTAGGAAGACCCATCAACAGCCTGGCCGCAGCATTCTGAACCAGCTGCAGCTTCCGGATTTGCGACAAAGGCAGCCCCATGTAGAGAGCGAGAGTCTAGCCTCGAGGTGACCATCGCATGGATCACCGTGGCCAAGTCACTGCGGTCAAGGAAGGGAACCAACTGCAGATGGTAAAAGGCTGACTTGGCAGTGGCTGCCACCTGGGCCTCCATAGTTAACGAGGAGTCCAGGAGCACTCCCAAACTCCTAACCTCCGGCGCTGGCACCAAAGGCACCCCATCGAAGGTCGGGAGAGGGAGCCCCAACCCCAGACCACCACAACTCAGCCCCAGGACCTCCGTCTTCGCCGGGTTTAAATTCAGCCTGCTCAGTCGGAGCCAACCAGCCACGGCCTGCAGTGCCCGGTGCAGGTCTTCAGGGACAGAGCTCGACCGGCCATAACAGGAACCATAACCATAACCATAACTTCAATTTTCCAGTTAGGCAGAAGTCGGCAAAAGTAGCAACCCATCCTCTGTACAGCTTGACTTTTGTTTTGTGGATCTGTAATTTGTTTTTTAGCACCAGTGTGTCCACATGTCCTTTTCCTTTGTATGTACTCCAGTTTACTCATAAACTCTTCTCTCTATGTTTCAGTCTCACTATATACCATATTTTATTTTCAGTCTTAAATTTCCAGTCACCTCATTTTTGTCTCATTTTTTTCCATTTTCTTCCTTCTCTGCCAGAAATTCTTTGCACTTTCCTTTTTATTAGCTTTGTCTTTACATTGGCCTTTCTCATAGTTTTCTTTTCTGCTTCTATAGTTACTGCAGGTTGGATATCAACAGGTGACTCCTTAACATAACAAGCCTGTTGTTCCACAGCACTCTAGATTTCATGCACCAATTCTTCCTCATTATCCATAGCCGGCTGTACACTTTGTGGTTTTTCTGATAAATTGGCACCTTTTTGTATTCCATCTCTCAATAACTTCAAAAATTGTTCCACAGTTAATTCTCCCACTTGCATATTATCATCAATCTGCTCTTCCTCCAATCCCTCTGCCAGCGCCATTTTAATTACACGGTTAATTTCAATTAGAATAACTCAGTTTTTAGGAACAATCTGAGGTCTCATACATGGTTGAAAGTCCTTTCCCACAAAATATTTTAACCCCACAAAAGAAAAAAAAATAAAACTTCCATACTAATATCTCCCTCATTCCTTCTCTGACCGCTAATCTTCACCATTTTTGGGTACAGAAATACAGGGTAGGTTTGTAAAGAGTCGCCTCTTCTATTAGAATTGAAACCGAGTGTACTCACAACTCGCAATGTTATATAAGTCCAGGAAGGGTTATTTTCCCTGCTGCGTTGCTGTAGTATTGTATTCCAAACAAAGTTTTTTAAAAAACAGAAGGCTGCAGCTAGTTACAGACATGGAAGCCATGCTGTAATCCTCCTGACGCTCCAGCTTCAGGGCGGTGGCGATCACCCCCCCACATTGCCAAGTGCGGGAGGGGTCGAAACAAGCCCTCTGTGCTGGTTCTCTCTCCAGGAGAACCACTGAAGCCCATCCCTCACTGGGGGAGGGCTCCAAAAGGGGTGAAGGGGGATCAAACGGCATGGGAATTCCCGCAAGCCATCCATTGCGTGCCTTCTTGAAGATAGGGGCAACATTCACTCTTATCCAGTCTTCCAGCACAACACCAATACTCCAGGACATGTCAAAGATTAGAGCCAGAGGCTCTGAAATAACATCTGCAATTTCTTTTAGCACCCTGGGATGCAAGCCATCCGGCCCAGGAGACTTGAAAGTATTTAAGGCAGCTAGATGCTCTCAGATGCACGCCCTGCAGTTGGGACATGCAGGAACTCATGGCCAGATAAAAAGGGTCTGTAAGAGAAGAGTAGGAGGGGTGAAGGCCAGCCCCAGCATCCCTCAGAGATGGCCCTACCTTGGAAGACCCAGTGCTGTTAGAGTTGCCAACTTCCAGGAAATCTCCTGGGATTACAACTGATCTCCAGGCGACAAAGATCAGTCCACCTGGAGGAAATGGCTGCTTCGGAAGGTGGACTCTGTGGCATTACACCCCGTTGAAGTCCCTCCCTTCCCCAAACCCTGTCCTCTGCAGACTCCAGCCCCGAAATCTCCAGGTATTTCCCAGTCTGGAGGTGACACCTGCTCTGTTGGGGTTATTTCAGCTCTTGTGTTGGGAAAATGTGTTGGTTGCAAGAACTGGAGGAGATGGGGTTGGCGTGAAAGCAAACGTATCCTTTTCTTCTCTCCCCACCCCAAGCCTGGCAGCTTCAGGAAGAAGCAGAACTTCTCTCCTCTCCTGTGTTGCTTTGGGGAGGCACACAGTAAGCCGAAGGTCAGTTGTCCTGTGTACCTCTCCCCAAACACACATACACACAACAGACAGCCTGCCTGCCTCACAGGCAATAGAGGAGCTTGTGTGGTGCAGTGGTTAGAGTGTCGATCTTCAACTGGGGAGATCCAGGTTCAGACCTCTACTCTGCCGTGGAAGCTTACTGAGTAGGGTAGCCAGGCCCTACCTGGCAGCCAACGGGGGGCTTCTGGGTCCTTCCCAGGATCTTCTTCCAGGCACGTAAAATATTTTTTGCCTTCAAAACCATATGGTTTGCCCAAAAACTAGAGCGTCAACCCCAACATCCCCAACGCGATGATGTCACTTCCAGGGGATGTCGTTGCATTGGGGACGTCACCCGGAAGCATCCCTGTTTGGGGGTTGGGGGGGTTGGCTGGTGATGGATCAAAGCCCTCAAACGTGGGGGAGCCCCTGCTGGGACCTGGGGGCTGGGGTCCCTATTGCTGGATGACCTGGGCCCGGCCACGCACTCTCAACCTAACCTACCTGACAGGGTTGTTGTGAGGGTAAAATGGAGGAGAGGAGAATGCTACGTGCTGCTTTGGGTCCCCGCGAGGGAGAAAGGTGAGGTATACCTGTAGTAAATAAACAGCAAACAAACAAATGAATGTCCTCATCTAAATATAATAACAATGATTTCAACATCTGATTAGAATGAATTTTGCAAGCAGGTCAGGATTTTGCTGTTTTCAGACCGCTGATCAGATTGAATTCTGATTCCCGGGACTTGTAATCAGTAGCCTGATTATTGTATTTGTATCCATTTGCTATAAAAGCTAGTTGGGGGGGGGTTGCAGGTGCTTTGGGGGATGTCCCTCTATGTCTTCAGGTCATTTATAAAAACATTGAACAACACCAGGCTCAGTACCGAGCCCTGCAGCACTCCACTCGAGAATTCCCTCCTCGTATTTTTATTTTATTTTTATTCATTCGATTTATACCCCGCCCTCCCCGCAAGCAGGCTCAGGGCAAGGTAGACACAGAGCCATTTACGAGCACTCATTGGGTACAATTTTTCAACAGCTATGTCCACAGCTTTGCCGCAATCAACCATTTTAGTAACTCTGTCAAAAAAGGAGATAAGGTTGGTCTGGCATGACTTATTCTTGATAAACCCATGCTGGGTACTACCAATTAACTCTTTTCGTTCAGGGTGCTCAAAGACAGAGCGTTTAATAATCTGCTCTAGAATTTTTCCAGGTATTAATGTCAAATTGACAAGCCTGTAATTTCCCGGGTCCATCTTTTCCCCCTTCTTAAAGATCAGAACAACATTCGCTCTTCTCCAGTCTTCTGGCACACCACCAGTATTCCAGGAAATCTCAAAGATTAGAGCCAGAGGCTCTGAAATAACATCTGCAATTTCTTTTAGCACCCTGGGATGCAAGCCATCTGGCCCTGGAGATTTGAAAGTGTTTAAGGCAGCTAGATGCTCTCTAACTATCACTTACTATGGACTGGCAGTACCTCCTTCCTTCATGTGTCCTGCATTCTTCAGTTTGCATACAGCTCGCCTTACGGTTAAAGACCAACACAAAGTGACAGTGAAGTAATTCCGCTTTGTCTTCATCCCTTGTTAAGGCTTGACTGCCTTCCCCTAGCAATGAGCTTACCCCATCCCTGTTCTTCTTTTTGCTCCGAACATAGGCATAGAAATTTTTCTTGTTGTTTTAGCATCCCTCACAAGCCTCAGCTCCATCTGCGCTTTAGCCTTTCTGACACCATGCCTACAGATTCGAGCCTGCTTCTTGTACTCACCCTCAGTAATTTGTCCCTCCTTCAATTTCTTGTACATTTCCCTTTTTAGTCTCAGCTCTTCAGAGTGTCCCTTGTTCAGCCACTTCGACTTCATTACCCATCTCCCACTTTTCTTTCTCACCGTGACAGTTTGCGATTGTGCCTGAAGCACTTCATTTTTCAGCATCTCCCATCCTTCCTGTGCAGATTTTCCCCTCAGCATTTCCAACCATGGGATCTTACCTAATATTTCTCTGAGGTTTTTGAAATCAGCTTTCCTGATTCAGCTTTCCTACTGTGTCCTAGTTTCACATCCTTCTCTATGTCAAATTCCAAGCTGACATGGTCACTATTCTGCAAGGATCCCACAACGTTCACTTCATCAACCAGTTCTTCCCTGTTAGTCAGGATTAAATCCAGGATAGCAGAGCCTCTGGTTCCCACCTCCACCTTAAGAACATAAGAACATAAGAGACGCCAATGTTGGATCAGGCCAAAGGCCCATCCAGTCCAACACTCTGTGCCACACAGTGGCCAGAAATACCAGTGCCATCAGGAGGTCCACCAGTGGGGCCAGGACACCAGAAGCCCTCCCACTGTTGATGCCCCACCCCAAGCACCAAGAAGACAGAGCATCACTTGCCCCAGAGCCCCTATCTATACCTTGTGGCTAATAGCCACTGATGGACCTCTGCTCCATATGCTTATCCAATTCCCCCTTGAAGCCGTCCATGCTTGTAGCCGCCACCACTTCCTGTGGCAGTGAATTCCATGTGTTCATCACTGTCACCTTCTGAGAGATGAAGTTGTCCACAAGACTATTCAAGAATCTGCGGGATGCCCCATGTCTAGCAGAGTTACAGATATCTGGATAGCTGAAGTATGCCTGCTCCTGCCACTCAAACTTTGGCAAAAGGCAGACTGCACAGGTGAGTTACCTGAACCTGAGCCAGCTCGTGAGGGCTGGGCTTGTGCTGGGGTGAGTGTTGCCTAGGGTTGCCAGCCTCCAGGTGGGGGCTGGAGATCTCCTGAGATTACAACTGTTCTCCAGGTGACAGAGATCACTTCACCAGGAGGAAAGGGCCCCATTGGAAGCTGGACTCTATTGGCATTATACCTGGCTAAGATCCCTCCCCCCTCCAAACCCTGCCCTTTTCAGGTCCCACCCCCAAAATCTCCAGGTGTTTCCCAGCCTGGAGCCGGCAGCCTTAACAGGGAGAAGGCTCTTGTTTCAGTGGCTGAGAAGCCCGCAGGGGGCTGGTTTTGCCGGTCCTGGCTGCTCCAACACGCTTGTCACCAGCCAGCCCACCCCGCTGATTATGACGTTGTCTCTGAAGAAGGCTTGCCATGCAACACAACAAAAGGGTGCTGTGAGCCACGGGACAAGTGTGACGCCTGCGAACAAGTTCTGCAAACCTTCCTGTTTTTTGTGGGGAAGTCTGGAAAGGGTGCTGCCTTTCTTTGCGAGAGCATTAGAGCTCATTTGCACAGCGAAAGGGAGCCTGCTCCTCTGAGGAATAAAGTCCACCCTAGGCAACTTCATTTGGACAAGAAATGATTGCTGAGGAACTCCATATTATTACCGGAAAGGAAGAGCAGGCTATCTAAGCTGGGATGGAGAGAGACACTGAGAGCACATCTCGCCACGGCTAAGAAGCAGGATACAGGGTTGCCAGCTCCTCCTTGGCAAACTGGTGGGGGACAGGGGGGTAAGGTGGCCCGCTCCAGGTTGGGGAACTCCTGGAGATTTGGGGTTGGAGCCTGGGGTGGGGTGAAATGCCAGAGAGTCCGCCCTCTAAAGCTTCCGTTTCCTCCATGGGAACTGATCTCTGTAGTCTGGATATGAGCTGTCCTGCCGGAGGGTCACCGGGTCCCACCTTGAGGATGGCATCCCTAAGCAGGAAGGGAAGGAGGCAGCCGCAGAAGGGCGGAACAGACAAGAGGAAGGACCCAGAGAGGAATCTGGACTGTCTCCCCGACTAGCTCTGCTGCCCCGCCTGGAATCCTGGTGGGCTCTGGGGACAGGAAACACGGTGCCGTCCTCCTCTGCCAGCAGTTTGGATTTTTAAGCGGGGTCCTTTTTAAAGTCGTATCTTCTTTATGAAGAAGCTGAATCAACAACACATTCTTGTGGAGGATGACGTGACTACTGAAACCAAGCCAACCCCTCGATCTCATTGAGTGATTCATTAGTTAAGACAGTCCAGAATTTCCACATGAATCTTTAGTCACTTTGGTGATCTCAAAACCCTTCAAGGAGATCCCGGGGTGAAGGTCCCCCCCCCCCGTTCATTGTCTTGCTGGGCCCCCTCGCCAGCCTGAGTGTGCTTTTCCTTTTCATTCAGCGAAGTGTGCTATAATTTCTTGAGGTAGGACATTTTTTTAAAATCTCACATACAAGAATTGCATTTTTTGTATGATAATCCTGAATACATTCACTGAACAGTTATGTGTCTTCCAGAAATTAGTGGTGGCATTAATTTAACAAAGTAAAACATTAAAGGACTGGAGGCTATAACAATTACTATATGTATTCCATGACTCAATTTATTTATTAACTTCATAGATATCCCCTGCCTTTCTCCCCACTGAGGACCCAAAGTGGCTTACGACATTCTCCCCTCCCCTCCATTGTTGTGAGGATGACAATTCTGGTAAATTAGGATGAGAGAGAGAGAGAGGGTACCACTGGCTCATGGAGTAAGTGGGGATGCAAACCTGGGTCTTGCAGACACGAGTCCAACGCTCGTCATCATCACTAGTATATTGTACTGGCTATCTGAGACTCATAAGTATCCTTGAACATCATACCAAAATACTGATGTATTATGGAACCTATATTGCTTTGTAACTCTTGGATTCTTTATGAAACATGGATAGGGTTGCCAAGTCCTCACCTCATGAAGAGTGGGGGAGTCCAGTGCTGGTCCGGGAGTCCATGCACTCCCGAGGGAGAAACCATAGAGTTTTCCCTTGGATGATTGTGGCCCCGCTCCCAACGTGCCCAACGTGAGTTCGTCACTTCTGGGTGACGTGGTGACGCCGGGCATGTCGCGTGTTTTGGGGGTGGGGTTCCCCCCGGGGCCCGATCCGTGGCCGGTGGGTAATGGGCCTCTCGGGCAGAGGTTTTCCCGCCCCCCGGGGGGACTTGGCAAGCCTAAACACGGACAATTCATCGATAAATAGAACTTTCAAAAAGGCCTTTCATGATGACATATTGGCCAGGATCCAAAGAACAACGAAACTAATTAGAGATCCCTAAGCAGAGTTTTTGACTTGTTTTTCTAGAAGAACAACTCCATCCATATATGAAACTACTGTTGAAACAGATAAGATTTTCGAGAATAGTTCTCTGTAGGAATTTACTTTTTAAAGAGGAAAGAGTCAAAATGCAGCTGAGGTAGTATCCGTCCCTTTGGTACAAAGCTGTGGTTGTAATGGCACTTTAGAGTCCAGCCTGTATAGAACTTGCATCTTGGGTTACAGGCCTGGGGGCAAATGTCCAATTCCTTTAATAGGGGCCTAGTGTGGAAATGAGCAGTCAAGGCTTTTTGTGGCCTGGAGGAGAGCAGGGAAATGAGAGGACCCGGGGAACGAGAGGACCATGAAAATTTGGCCACTTCATCAGGCTTTGCCAGCTGTAAGCCATTTTGGAAGACAAAGAAGAGAAGAGATTGGATTTATACCCTGCCCTTCACTACCTGAAGGAGACTCAGAGCGTCTTACAATCTCCTTCTCTTCCTCTCCCCACAGCAGACACCCTGTGAGGTTGGTGGGGCTGAGAGAGCTCTCTCGAGGACTGCTCTTGGGAGAACAGCTCTGAAAGAACTTGTAACTGAACCAAGGTCACACCACCAGCTGCATGTGGAGGAGCTGGGAATCAAACCCAGCTCTCCCAGATTAGAGTCCATGCTCCTAACTACTACACCAAACTGGCTGGTCCCCCTTGCAGAGAAAGGTGGAGTATAAATGAAATAAATTAATCATCATGGCCACACAACTAAGACCAGACTGTGCTTCAATGGCATCTTGAGGTTGAACTGAATCAGCCATTTCATCTAAGTTGCAGTGGATGTGACTTTACTCAGAAAGGATCGTACAAAAGAGCCACAGTGGGCCTGCTCATTCCGGGGGCCCTGGGGGCCGGAGAGTGGCGCCAGAAGACCTCTCCGGAACAACACGGCACGGGCACAACTGTGGCCACCACAGGGGAGGCGTGGCGATGCACTCTTGCCTCCTCGCTTGCGTGACACCGCTGCCTGGGGTGGCAAATACTTTAGGGCAACCCTAAGAAGAGTCCAGGCTTGAAAGCATCGCCGCAGAGGAGTCTCACCGCTGGCATCCTCACTGGAGGGCTATTGGCCGTTTCCACATAGCCATTTTGTTCCATCTTGGATTTCAAACTGGAGCAGTTTTTTCTGGAGGATCCAGGTGACGTTTGTCTCCCACGGTCTACTTTCTGCAGGTTCTCCTGCTTTTTCTTGTTCTTTTGCAAACCTGCTTTCTTTCCTGGAAGATCCCAGTCAAAGTAGGTTTGCTCACCATGTGGATGGGAGTGTTTGGATTTTCAAGCCTCCCTGCCCATGTTGGTGTCATTCCACAGCCTTCATCCTCTTGCAACTGCCATTTCACGTACCCCCCCCCCCAAATCAAAAGGTTGATGCCATTTTTTTATACCAGTGTTGGCACACAGAGCCAAGTGAGGCAGAAAAAGAGGTTCTCTTCCCCACAGGCTGGAAATGCCCCCCCTTCCCCTTCCCCATCAGATCCCCTCCTGCCAGGCTCCTGATGCATTTTACAGCTCGCCTGCCATTGAGAGAGGAGACACCTCCCTTTTTGATGCGCCAGGGCTTTTTTTGTAGAGAAAGCCCAGCAGGAACTCATTAGCATAATGCCACACCCAACAATGGAAACTCACTAGCATATTAGGCCACACCCCTGACAGCGCAGCGCATTACCCTATTAGGCCACACCCCATGCCTTCCCTTGGCTTGCCCAGGTGCCCCACGGCTGCGGGGAGCCCGGGCAAGCCCCCCCTTTTAAGAGAAGCCGGCCCGCCCGCCTTGGAGTCACTGGGGTGTGTGTGTCGCTCTCCAGGCCTTCCCTCTGTAGCCACGCACATGCAGAATTTTTGGCTGTAGTGGGCGTGGCCAACTCTGAAGCCAGCCGGAACGCCGTTCCTGTGCGTTCCTGCCCAAAAATAGCCCTGGATGTGCCAGAGGCTTGTCACCTTAGTGGGGCCAAATGTCCTGGCTTCTCAAATGTCTGTTATTCTGTTTTCTTGCCATGTAGAGACTATGTGCCCGAGGGGAGGGGGTAGGCAACAGTTTTGGCGGGAGGGATGCTCTGGGAGAAGTACATGCTTAGTGGGGGGGCAGTTGACTGTTAATTCTGGCAGGCAAATGCCGTGGGGTGATGGAGTCCTGATCTTTAGTGCCTTTACTTGACCCCACTATATCTGTAACCTTCGCGCATTCAGCTTCAGGCTTAACAATAGCTTGTGTCCAGTATGGTATCTATCAAAGTCTCAATCAAGTTAGCTTTCTACCAAGTGGCTGGTGTTGAGAACTGATTTAACCAGGATCCCGACACCTACCAAGAATGCTTCTGTGCTGGGCTCTGGTGGGGCTGTGCAGGCGGCTGCTCTCTGCCTGCCCCACTTCTGCTGCTGCTGGACCCCCACTCTCCCCTTCCAGGGGCAGCATGCCGCCTGGGACTGGTGCCCCATGGAGAAGCATGCTCAGTAGGGGACTCTGAGATTGTGGCCGTCTCCTCTCCTTCTCTACAACTCTTCTCCAGGCCTTCTGCTTCCGAGGGGTCTGCTGCTTTTATTTTAAAAGTGCTGGCAAAACAGTACAAATGGCATCCTCTTTTTAAAACTCTATTGGCTCCTTTTAATGTAGCTAGTCCTGACCAGTGTTCCCTCTAAGCTGAGTTAGTGTGAGCTAGCTCACAGTTTTTTGGCCTCCAGCTCACAGATTTTTGTCTAAGCTCAGGAAGGATGGCTCCAGAGCAAGCTCATTTATGCAGTAGCCAAATTACTCGCTCACAATTCTAATGCCAGTAGCTCACAAAGTAGAATTTCTGCTCACAAGACTCCATGGCTTAGAGGGAACATTGGTCCTGACCCCTCTGGTTGGGTAGGAGGGCTCAGTTCATTCAGGACACGATGTGACCCACCACATGCCCCACCACATCCATCAGATCAAATTGCTCAGATTCCTAATGTTATACAAGATGTTTATTTAATTTTTTAAATTGTTTCGATGTTTAACATACTCCTTTTCATCAATATTACATAACATAACCAGAGCTCGTTTCCTGCCAGAGCGCAGTGGAGCGTTGCTCCGGCAGTAAGGAGCCCAGGGGGTGGGGACATGTAGCAAGCCCCGCCCCTGCTTCCAGCAGCCCTCAGTAGGGCCACGAGGAGCAACAAGAAGAAAGGTAAGTTGCAGAGGGCCTGGGGCCTCCGCACCTCCCCCCGCCTTTCCCCGCTCGCCAGCCGAGGTGGATGGCCAGGGAAAGTGCTCCAGAGCCCCCACCTGCCTTTCCTCACCTGCCAGCAATTCCTAGCCACCTGTGTTCCTAGCCTGCCCTGTGAGGCCCCTGAAGAAGCACAGGGAGGGAACCCAGGCATGTTTAGATTGGGGGACGGAGAGAATCGGGGACAGAGAGAAAAGCATTTAAACATGCCTAGCTTTCCCCCTCCCCCCCCCCAGCTTCTCCACTGCTGCTGAGAACCTTGGGTGGGGGGAGGCATGTTTCCATGACTGGGCTCCCTTGCCTGCCCCTTCCAGTTGTCCCTGAAGAAGCGCAGGGAGTGAACCCAGGCATGTTTAGATGTCTTTCTCTCCCTTCTCGATAGGGACGGAGAGAAAAGCATTTAAACATGCCTAGATTTTTCCCCCTTCCCACCCCCAGCTTCTCTGTCGCTGCGGAGAAGCTGGGGGGGGGGAGGTATTTCAGGCCCTGCTTTCGGGAAGGCTTTTTTACACCCAGTGGGTTCAGTAGGTGTGGCTTCTGTTGCTGTTTCTTTTTTTTTGGTAAACATTTTTATTGGTTTTTAGTACATTATGTTCAAATACTTCACATCTTCAAGTTTTCAGTATGTGAGTCCTCTACACATTACATTCTACCCATTTTCTTACTCTTGTCCATCTTATATTAAAAAACTTATCATCCGTCCCATGCAATGTATCTTATCTAATTTGCAGCTTCCATCATTTTTAAGACAATTTGTTCTTGAGTTGGTATTCTGTCTTCCAATATTTTGCTAACAAAATCCTAGAAATTGTTAAGATCTACAGCAGAATATACATTTCTCTTTGTATTTGTCGATCCCCTATTACTATGTTTAACAAATCTCAGGCTTTAATTCCACAGTTACATTTATAATTTCCCCTATTATTTTTTGCACCATTTTCCAAATTTTTTGTATTTTTGGGCATCTCCACCACATATGATAAAAAGTACCAACATTTGACTTACATTTCTAAGATAAGTTTGAAGTATTCTTATGACACCTGGCAATTCTGTCAGGTGACCAATACCACCTATGGTGCCTTTTATAGACATTCTCTTTTAATGACACTGCCTTTAAAATTTTCAATTTTTTCCAAACACTACACTACTCATCAAGGTTTAATGTATAGCCTAAATCTTGCATCCAAACAATCATGGAATTTTTCACTATTTCACCATGCATGTAGTCCTCCAGTAAGCAGTTATATATTTTCTGAATTAGTTTGTCACTTGACGACAACCAAATCTTGTCTAATTCATTTTTACTTTCCTCAAACCCTCTCTCATGTCTAGATCTTAATTGGGTATTTTCCCACCATGATAATTTGATATTATGTTGCTTTTCTAAATCATCTATCGATTTTAACTTATTATTTTTGTCTAGTAAAATTTCATATTTTTCCCAGTGTATCTTTGTTAAAAATGTAGGCTTAACAAAAGCCTCTAAGGGTGATACCAAAAGGGGAGTTTTCATATAATATTGTGCTTTAACAGTATTCCATATTTTAAGCAAGGCAGCCCTAAGTATGTGTCGTTGAAAAATAGTATGTATTCTATCTTTCCCATACCATATGTAGCCGTGCCAAACAACCCATACAGAGATCAAAACCTTCTAGAGCTAAACATCTTGTATTTTCCAATAGTATCCACTCTCTTATCCAACTGAATGCTGCTGCTTGGTAATACAACCTCCAGATCAGTACACCTAATCCCCCTTTTTCTTTCTTATCCTGTAATACCTTCCATTTTATCCTAGACCTTTTAGGTGCCCAAATAAATTGTCTAGTTATTTTATCCATCTCGTCAAAATATTGTACTCTTTTAACTATGTTTTGTGCAAGAAACAAAAATCTTGGTAATATATTCATTTTTAAAGTTGCAATCCTTCCCATCATTGAAATATGTAGGTCTTTCCATTTGGCCAAATCTTTTCTAACTTCTTCCAACAATTTATTATAATTATCCTCCATTAGTGTGCTACATTTGTTTGAAAAAGTTATACCCAGATATCTAACTTTCTTCACCAGCTCCATCTTAGTTATATTTTGTATCTCTGACAAAGTTGCAGATGAACAATTCTTTGCCAAGAATTTAGTTTTCTTAGTATTAATTTTGAGGCCAGCCACTTGTCCATATCCTCTGAGGCAACATTCCTCTGAGTCCATATCCATCTTGAGGCAACATTCGACAGGACCCCAGGGAAGTTAGCATTCTTAATGGTGCAGGTGCAGAGGTTCATGCAGTATTGGGGCCATCTCTTCAGAAGAGTGGATGGTCAACTACATCACCTTGAAGCTGAAAGAGGAGGTGGCCGACTGGTATGTGAGCCTGCATCATGCCCAGAGTTGCGTGAAGTGGAGGCGTTCATGTGGGCACTGCAGCTGCAGTACGAGGACCCAATGGAGGAAGAGAGAGCCCGAAAACACCTGCGTACCCTGAGGCAAGGGAAGAGGTCAGTACAAGAGTACACGGAGAAATTCAAAAGGTATGTGGCCAAGATCCAAGGATGGCCCAATGGGGCACTGACTGAACGGTACTGCCTGGGGCTCCACCCTAAGTTCCTGGAGACAATCCTCCGCAGCACTCCCTGCTTGTGTGGATGTAAGAAGCAGTGGATGCCGAGGCCCGGATCCAGATGATCAAGATCAACAATACAGTCAGCCACCTGAAAACCAGGACCCCAGTGAAGAAGGGCAAGGGGATGAAAGAGTAATGCCTGCACCAGGGGCTTTGCCTCAGATGTGGGGAAGCCGGCCATTATGCTGCATCTTACAAAGGGGGGGATCCCCCTCCAACCAGGGGGAAGGAGACTGAGAGGAAGTGCCAAGACCCCCCGCCGAAGAAGAGCTCCCTGAAGCCAAAGTTCCAGAGGGCTCTGCAGTTCATGGTTCAAGAGGGCGAACCCACCTCCAGCAGTGAGGAGGAGAATGAGCCAGCAGGAAATGGCCAGGGCCTGTTGTGAAAGGTGCAAAGCAACAGGTCTGAAAGCAACCGGCGCCACGCATGGTGAGCAACTCCCCTCCCCTCTTTTTCGTGACTGCGACTCTGTTAAACCCTGAGTTAGGGACCCATGTGAGGGTGAGGGCTCTGATTGACTTGGGGTGTGCTAGAGACTTAATCAGACCTTCGCTGGTGACGGGGCTGGGGACTTCTGTTGAAAGGCTTCCGGAGCCCATAGTGTTCATGCAGATGGATGGCTCGATCATGAAAGAGCCATGAAAATTCCAGACAGTTCCACTGCTGATGGGGGCGGGGGGACCACTGGGAACACTGATCGTTTGTGGTGACTCCGACAACCCAATTCCCCTTGGTCTTGGGGAGTCCGTGGCTGCATAGCCACGACCCCTACATTTTGTGGGATGAGGGGAAAGTTCAATTCATCGCTCCCAAGGGTAAGAGTCACAGCTGGGACCCCGGATGGGGCCAGTCACCCCCCCCCCCCCGATGAACCGGTGCGAGCCTGCTTGGCACAGGAGGAGCTAGCGGCCATACCCCCCGAGTAGTGGGACTTGGCTCGGGTGTTCGAGGAGGAGGAGGCGGATGAGCTGGGGCCCCCCACCAGAACTCAGACTGTGCTATAGAACTGCTCCCGGGCCATAAGTTACTGAAAGGAAAGTTATATGCCATGAGCCCCAGTGAGAAGGCAGAACTGAGGAAATTAATTGATCAAAACCTGGCTCGAGGTTTTCTTCGACCCACCTCTTCCCCTTTTGCAGCACCTGTCCTCTTCCAGAAGGGGGGGGGCTTACGATTATGCATGGATTGTAGGGCGTTGAATGCGGTGTTGGCTACCAATGCCTACCCTCTGCCACTGATGAAAGACTTACTGGCGGAGGTGGCCAAGGGGAACATCTTTACCAAACCCGATCTTCGGGATGCTTATTTTTGAGTGTGCATCAAGTAGGGGGATGAGTATAAGACTGTGTTTAACACTCCCCTGGGTCAGTTTGAGTACCTGGTCATGCCGTTTGGGCTCCAAGGGGCCCCTGGAGTATTCATGAACTTGATTGATGAAGTGTTGCACAAGCGCTTATTCAGGGGGAGGGCTTCTTTATCGAGATGACATTTTACTGTACTCCCCCACCAAGGAGTCCCCTGGGTAAGAGAGGTGTTCCAGACTCTGTACAAGCATAAGCTGTTTGTGAAACTCTCCAAGTGTGAATTTAATCAGACTGAGGTGGACTTCCTGGGCTATCACATCTCACCTCAAGGGCTGGAGATGGACCCTGCCAAGATGCGGGACATGCTGGGGTGGGAAGCGCCCCACACCCACTGCCAGCTCCAACCCTTTTTAGGATTTGCAAACTTTTATAGAAATTTCATCTCAAACTTCACCCAAGTCAGCCTGCTCCTCACAGACCTGTTAAAAACTAAGGGGAAAGGGCCAGAAAGCACCAGACTCGGAGCAAAGCTGAACTCGACTCCTGAGTGTCAGGAGGCGTTCGATAAGCTTAAGACTTTGTTCACCTCTGAACTGGTGTTGGCCCATCCAAATGAAAATAAGTAATTCGTGGTCCAGGTCAATGCCTCGGATGTGGCCATGGGCGGGGCAATCTTGCAAGGGGGGGGACGGCAAGCTGCACCCCTTGGCATACGTGTCCTGCAAATTCACCGCAGCTGAACGCAATTGGGTGGTGTGGGACAAGGAAGTGGGGGCTATCAAGCTCGCCCTCTCCCCTTGGAGGCACTGGTTGGAGGGGGCTAGGGTCCCGTTCGAGGTTTGGACTGACCATAAAGGTTTGGAAGTGCTGTGTGCCCCTCGGAACCTGAACGCCAAGCAATTGCGGTGGGCAGACTTTTTCTCAAAGTTCCAATTCACCTTGCGCCACTTCCTGGGCAAAACTAACTCCCTTGCTGACGCACTCTTACTCCTACCCCAACATGACAGTCAGAGGGAGGAGGTGGTGGACTTGATGTTCACGCCCGCCCAGCTGGGGGGGGGCAGTGCTCACTCCAGTCAGGCAAAGACTGAAAGGGAGGGGAAGGAGTCCGGCTGGGAACAGGAATTCACCTCCGCTTTCAGATGGTAGAAGCCGGCGGGTCTCTGGTGCAAAAGGACAGTGGTTGTTGGTATAAGGGGCCCCAATAGTTTGTTCCTCTCTCCCTACAGGGAAAGATCATGCACATGGTGCATGGATCCAAACTGGATGGGCATTGTGGATACCTGAAAACGCTCCACCTTCTACAGCGCCAGTTCTGGTGGCCAGGCATGAGGAAGGATGTGTCTCTGTTCGTGCAGTCCTGTCAAACTTGTATCATGTGTAAGCCCCGGCCAGGGAAACCGCCTGGTCTACTCCAGCCATTGCCCACCCCGGGTCGGCCCTGGGAAGTGATTTCAATGGACTTTATCACTGACTTGCCCCCTAGCAAAGGGAAAACAGCCATGTGGGTGGTGGTAGACCTGCTTTCGAAACAGGCCTACTTCATACCGTTCCGACAACTGCCTACTGCCAAGGGACTGGCTAAACTGTTTATGCATCACATTGTAAAATTGCATTCTTTGCCAGCTAAGATAATTTCTGACATGGGGGGTGCAATTTGTGGCTAAATTCTGGAAAGGCTTCAAGGACTTGTTGGGGGTGGAGCAGGGGCTCAGTCCACCCCGACACTGGCGGGCAAACAGAGAGGGCAAATCAAACCCTGGAACAATTCTTGTGATGCTTCACCAACTACAGGCAGGATGATTGGGTGGACTTGCTCCCTTATGCGGAATATTGCCATAACAATGCTGTACATTCCTCAACCGGGTTGTCTCCTTTCAAAGCTGTGTTTGGGTATGAGGGGAATCCGTTGCCTCTCCTCAGGGTTAGGGTTAGGGAAAACCCTTCAGGACACCTGGACTGTCATTCAAAAAAACTTTAGACCGGGCTAAGGCTGCCTACAAGTCCCAGGTCGACAGGAAGCGATCGGTGGGGTGGGACTTGAGCCCGGGGGACACTGTTTATGTATCCACTAAGAACATGCGTGGGCTGCAACCGAGCCAGAAATTGGGGTGGAAATATGTGGGGCCGTTCAAGGTACTTCGCAAACTGAATGAAATCACTGTTGAACTTGACTTTGCCAAAAAAATTGAAGAAGAAGAGAAGAAGAGATTGGATTTATACCCCATGGCCCTTCACTTGGAGTCTCAGAGTGGCTTACAAACACCTTTCCCTTCCCCTCCCCACAACAGACACCCTGTGAGGTGGGTGGGGCTGAGAGAACTCTGACACAAACTGCTCTTTTTCAAGGACAGCTGTGCCAGAGCTTGTGACTGACCCAAGGTCACATCAGCAGGTGCAAGTGGAGGAGTGGGGAATCAAACCCGGTTCTCCCAGATTAGAGTCTGCACACTTAACCACTACACCAAACTGGCTCTCTTGAGACATTTACACCCCGTTTTCCACCACAGCCTGTTGAAGAGAGATCCAGGCCTGACTGTATGGTGACCACAGCACCCCCCCTCCCCGCGGGCAACATTTCAAGGTCGCCCAGATCCTGGACTCCAAGCTTAAGCAGGGGAAGGTGTTTTATCTGGTGGACTGGGTGGACTTTGGGCCGGCTCACACGGAATGGGTGGAAGCTTCCCATGTCAATGCTCCTCAGCTAAATTTAGTGGCTAAATTTGCGGATGATACGAAGTTGTTCAGGGTGGTGAAAACCAGTGAGGATTGTGAGGCACTCCAAAGGGATCTGTCAAGGATGGGCGAGTGGGCGTCAACATGGCAAATGGGGTTCAATGTGGCCAGGTGCAAGGTGATGCACATTGGAGCCAAAAATCCTAAATATAAATACACGTTGATGGGGTCTGAACTGGCAGAGACTCATCAAGAGAGAGATCTTGGAGTTATAGTAGATAACTTACTGAAAATGTCGAGACAGTGTGTGACTGCAATAAAAAGGTGCAAATGCTATGCTGGGGATTATTAGGAAGGGTATTGAAAACAGATCAGCCAATATCATAATGCCCCTATAAACCATAAATTTTATTGAGAGTTTTATACATACAGAAAAAAAAATCCAACAGGGAAGTCCAAAACAACAAAGCAAGGGTATTGCGAGAAAACTACACTTCTCTAACCGTACAAGACAACAATTTTTAGTTATATAACAACAATTTGTATTTAGCATTACTGACATTTTCCCAGTCAAATTTGTCTATATTAATCTTGTCCAATAAGGGATACCAAGCATGAAGTGGGCTCATCAATTCACATTCTGTTTGGATTTCTGAATGGAACGTATTAAAATTCTCCAACAGGAATAAGTCCCACACCTTATGAAGCCAGTGCTGAATACTTGGAGGACTCGGGTCTTTCCAGTGCTTGGCGATCACTATCTTTGCCGCCGTGAGTAGAGTACCCACCAATTTTCTACTAGCAAATGAGAACCCATCTGCAGGCCATAAATTCAATAAAATTAAGGCCGGATCCCAAGGAACCTCATAACCAGTTAAATCTTTAACCTTTCTAATGACAAGTACCCAAAATTTCTCAATACTTTTGCACTCCCACCAGCAGTGATGGTAAGTCGCTCTTTCCCCACATTGTTTCCAACATAAGGGTTTCATTTGAGGCATCATGTGTGTTAAAAAAAATAAATCATAATGCCCCTATATAAACCAATGGTGCGACCTCATTTGGAATACTGTGTGCAATTCTGGTCACCACACCTTAAAAAGGATATTATAGCTTTGAAAAAAGTGCAGAAAAGGGCAACTCGAATGATAAAAGGGTTGGAACACTTTCCCTATGAGGAAAGGTTAAAGCACTTAGGGCTCTTTAGCTTGGAGAAACGACGACTGAGGGGTGACATGATCGAGGTTGATAAGATTATGCATGGGAAAGAGCAGGTAGAGAAAGAAGTACTTTTCTCCCTTTCTCACAATACAAGAACTCGTGGGCACTCCATGAAACTGCTGAGCGGTTGGGTTAGAATGGATAAAAGGAAGTCCTTCTTCACCCAAAGAGTGATTAACACTTGGAATTCACTGCCACAGGAAGTGGTGGCGGCTACAAGCATGGACGGCTTCAAAAGGGAATTGGAAAAGCATATGGAGCAGAGGTCCATCAGTGGCTATTAGCCACAAGGTAAAGATAGGGGCTCTGGGGCAAGGGATGCTCTGTCATCTTGGGGGGGGGCAACAGTGGGAGGGCTCCTAGTCTTCTGGCCCCACTGGTGGACCTCCTGATAGCCCCTGGTATATCTGGCCACTGTGTGATACAGAGTGTTGGACTGGATGGGCCACTGGCCTGATCCAACATTGGCGTCTCTTATGTTCTTATGTTCTCCGTGCTTTCCATCGGTTGTTCCCGCTCAAGCCAGGGGGAGGAGGGGCTTTGGGGAGGCGGAATGGGATGGACTGTGTTCTCCCCACTCGCCTCCAGCTTCCCCTTTCTTGTCGCAACCCCCCTTCTGGTATGCACTCCTAGCTCATCCCGTTATCTCTCCTGTGGCTTTGGAGCTATGCTCAGCCGTGCCACTTTTTTCCCGTTGAGAGCCGAGCCGTTTTTCCTTTGAGCGCGCTTGCTTGCCCCTGCTCATTGGCATGCACCTTGGGGGGTGGGGGGACTTGTATGAATTGAGTATAATTATCTGACTTCCTGCCTTACCCCCATTCCTGACACAAGGTATGTCATATGACGACCTAAACAGCACCTTTCTTAAGGATTGTGTTTGAAAGTGATTGACTTGGGACTCTGACAGATATCTCCCTTCAGATGGACAGATCATGTGTCCATTCCATTCTGGCAGTGGCCAATTACCTTCACTAGCTGGAATTTCCTAAGCATCATAGAGCCTTCGCCATGGCCCAACTCAGCGTGTCACCATCTGCCTTGCGTGAAGGGAGATATGCACATATTCCATATGTGAAGCCTCTCTGTCCTTGTCAATCTGGATTTATGGAGACAATTGAACATGTCCTTTTACACTGTCAGGTTTACCAGAACATCCGGTTGTCAGATTCGGGCATGTAACACCGGGGTGGCTGGCTGATACCTGACAATACCTGATGCATTCTGCTTGTGTTCTGTATCCATTCTGTATCCCTGTCAGACTCGGGCTCTGGATTTATTGTCATTGTACCGCTAAAGCTTAGTTTCACTTTTGTATCCCTGCTTGTTAGGCACATCTGGTATTGCTCTATGCCTTTATCTTTTGCCCTCGCTGACATGACATTCCTAAGGGGGGGGTGTGAGTGTGAGTGTGATTGTCTGTAGGTACAGATGTTCCTTTTGTAACTCTTCTTCACGCAGTCCCCAGGAGGTTCTCAGGTTTTCACATGAGAGCTGACCTTGGGAGAGATAAGACTTTGAGCATGGCTAGTTGGGTCGTATATCTCTCACTACTGGTAGTAACGCTAGTGTGGATGAAATGTGGGACCCCATCTTTATTATCAATTCCTTGGCCTGGCATTACCAGTTCTGACAAAGACGTTTGCCTCTACAGTTAACCAAATCTTTTCAATAAACTTTCAAACGAAATGCTGTGTTAAGAGTGGTTCTACTGGGAGTCTGACAATCCCTTATCATTGCCCTCGCCTGCCATTGCATTTCTGAGGGGGGGGGGAGTGAATGTGTGTAGTGAACTAGGGAGGTTTGCTTGGTAATTTTCTGAAGAGGCCCCAAGACATCTTTCTCATGAGAAATGTCCTTGGAGTAAGACTGTGCCTGGCTAGATAGTGGTTGTATATCTTTCAGAGCCACTGTAGTATTGCTGATGTTGAGTGCATGAAATTTGGGGTTGTACCTATACCTTGTGTTTCCCACCTTGCAAATCAGTCCTAACAAAGAGTTTGAACCCACAGCATCTCATGCCTCTAAATAAAGCATTCACTTTGAAAGAGTGTGTAGAGAGTGATTTAACTGGGAAACTGACACCAGTCATATATTATTCCATTTACGTCCAGATTTCCAGGCAGATCTAATCAATTTTATACTTCTCTGCTTCTTACTGATTGCTGTAACAAAATCACTTCCAAGGTGGTGAGGTTTTGTGGCTTGTCATGTTTAATTAGGCAGCAGAACTCGATCCAGTTTTAATGTACATATTCTAACAAACACATTTTACTTATATTTATTATATGCATTGTATTTAGCTCCAATTTTAATTCTAATGTATTTCAGCTAAGAATATTTTGACATGTAACTGATCTTTGATGGTAATAAACTTGATGATGACGACGACCCAGGATTTAAGGTGTCGCCCATTCTGGGTGGGGCTGCACTCCCACTGACAGAGCAGTTCCATAGCTTGGGGGTGCTGTGAGACCCAGTCCTGGTACTGGATCAGCACATGGCTGCCGTGGCCGCCAGGAGCACCTTTCTCCAGCTTTGACTGACTTGCCAGCTGTGGCCTTTCCTTGGCCGAAATGACCTGGCCGTTGCGTGCCCTGGTCACATCTAGATTTCATTACTGCAATGCACGCTATGTGGGGCTTCCCTGGAAAGATGCACAGAAGCTTCAGTTGGTGCAGAATGCTGAGGCCAGGATGTTGACTGAGTCGGTAGTATGGGCCGTATTGTTGTGGTCTTGGCCCATCTGCACTGACTGGCTCCCAGTTTGTTACTGGGCTCAGTTCATGATGCTGGTGTTGAAGCCTTGAACAACCAAACCACTCAAGACGGAAAGACGGCAGGAGGACAGAGATCACCCAGCCCGGTTTTCAGAAGAGTGCCCGAAGCATTGCGATCTCCCTGTGGACGGAGGCGGTGGATGGGGGGGGGAGCCTGTGCTCCAAGCAGGAGGGCCTCTTGGCTTCCAGGGGAGAGCTTTGACCCCTTGAGGGGAAGGCTGGTGACCCAAAGAAGCTGAAAGAGGGTTTGGGGGGTTTGTCTGATTGGATCAGATGTATGTGTTCATTACTGAATTATATTTAAGATTTTAATGGTGTTTCATTCTTCTTCTTCTTCTTCTTCTTCTTCTTCTTCTTCTTCTTATTATTATTATTATTATTATTATTATTATTATTATTATTATTATTATTATTAGTGATATTATATGATGCCCTGATTGCTTGTGAAAGTAGAAAAGTGGGGTAAGTTCCTATATTAACACACAATTTAAATTATTTTAAGCATCTATAAAGGGAATTTTGTGGACATGATGATTATTGTGATTGATGTCCTGTTTCTTTGTTTGGACATGAGGGGACTTGATACCAACCTGAGACTGCAGAATTAGGATGAGTCTCCTCTCTTCTGGCCACAGTGCTTTTGGCCAACTGCCGCTGGGCAAGATGACAGCGTCAAAGGCACACCCATGTTCCAAATGCAGGCATGTCCGGCTCCGAGCCAGCTTCCCAGGACACACCCTGCACACGTGCACAGCTGCTGCTGTGCTCACTCATCCTTTCTCTCTCTCTTGGAGATCACAGTTGTTTCCGGTGCCCTTAATGATGCCAACGTGGAAACGAAGGTCTATCTGCTGGAGAGAAACTGGCTGCTTTGGCACAGAGCACAAGAAAGAGCCGCAAGGCAAAAGAGTTTTAGGGCGGGAGCCATGGTATTCGGTAGTAGCAGAACAAAACTCAAGTCCAACAACACCTTAGAGGCCAACAAAATGTCCCAGGGTATAAAGTCATGAGCCAAAGCTCACTTTGTCAAGTACAACGGGGAAAATGTCTTTATTGCCCTCCATGGACAGGGCTCATTTACTGTGTCACATAGGTAAAAACAGACAGAACTCTATAGCTTGTATTTTAAATCCATGAATAATCTAATATAAACCAGGACTGATTCAATCCGTAAAAATGATCATGCTTCTTAGTAGATTCAGGTGGGGCAGCTGTGCTGGTCTGAAGCTGCAGGACAAAGTCTGAGACCAGGCGGGGGCCCCTTTGAGACCAACAGAGTTTAATTCTGGGCAGAAGCCTCTGTGTGTGTGTGTGTGTGTGTGTGTGTGTGTGTGTGTGTGTGTGCACAAACTGTGTGTGCACACACAAAAGCTTATACTTTAAATAAAACTTTGTCGGCCTTCAGGGTGCCACTGGACTTGATGCTTCTCAGTAGTTTAATTAATTGTATTATGAACAGTCTGCTTTAAAGTTGAATAAACCTTAGAGACTAACAACATTTATTTGACCAAAGCAAAATCAGTTTACTCAAAATGTAAAGCTCCTCTCCAGACTCCATTGGAGAAAACGGCTGTTTGGCAAGGGGGCCTCTGTGGCCTCGGTACCCTCCTGAGACCCAAACCCCACCCTTCCCAGGCTGCACTCCCCCCTAATCTCCAGAAATTCCCATATCTGGAGCTGGCAAACTCTAGAGGATGAAACAAAGCAAGTAGATATAATGGGATGTTACAGACCTGTGGGTGGAGAAATATCCAAGATATTCAGCTATAGTGAGTCTGAGGGGTACATCTTCTTTCCTTTGAAGTTATTCTGTGGGAGAAAATGACATTAAAATCAGCAACAGAATTGTTCTAGAATGTTTATCCAATGGGGAGGGCGGGGTATAAATTAATTAAATAAATAAATAAATATCTTCATCCCCGCACTATGTCCTCTTTCCTTCTTCCTGGCAGACCCACACAGCCTCCCCCTTTCCCTGCATCCTTCTCTCCTTCTTACCCACCAACCAACCCACCAAACTCTCCATTGTCTCCCATCTTCAGCCATCATTTACATCTCACCTTTCTCCACAATGCAGCTTACACGATTCACCTCCATTTTATCACCATAATAACCCTGTGAGGTAGGACAGGCTGAGAGGGTGGCCTAAAGTGAGCTTCCGCAGCAGAGCTTAGGACTGGCCTAAAGTGAGCTTCCGCAGCAGAGTGGGGATTGGAACCTCTCTCAGATCTCTCAGATCCTGGTCTTAAATTTAACCCTTCCACCACACTGGCTTACTTGAGGTGGTTGTGGTTGGAAAGTAGCAAGAAGCCAGACCTGGGTGAGTCATGCAAGTCAGGTGGCATCAAACAGACCGGTGTTCCCTTGGGCCTCCTTCAAAGCAGCCCTGGAAAGGGTCCTGCCCTCCTCACTCTGCCTTTTACTGACAGACACCAAGGCTTGCAGACTGGCAATACTGTTGTGCCTTTCTATCAAAGGCACTCGTTTTGTCAAGCTACAGGCTCTGCTTCAATTTGGGGGGGGTGAACCACAATGTATTATTTATTTCAGTGTTCCCCCCAAAAAAATTACCTGGAGCTTTTCTCAGATTTGCAGAAAGACCTGTCTTTACTGTTCATGGTTCCAATCTTTGATATAAGTATCCTCAGATTTGGCCACACTGAGCATTAGATCTATTGATGATGTATGGTCTTTAACTCTCAATCTGTGGCGAACAGCCACTATGGCTGTTCGATCCCCCACCGCAGCCGGGTTGAGCCCCCGGCCCAGCTCCCGCCAACCCAGCGGCTCTAATTAATAACAGAGGAATGGGTACCTGCCCTAGGTGGCAGGGGGCACCCTCCTCCTGGCCTTGTGCTGGGAAGGTGATCGGCAATGATGTGAAGAAGAGAATCGGCGGCGGCGGTGGCAGCAGCGGCAGAGAGGAAAAAGAAATGGCGGCGGAGAGTCGGAGAGTCAGAGGCGACCCAGGAAAAAGGCGGTGACTGGATCGAGAGGGAGGGGGAGACGGAGCTGGAGTGACGCAAGGATGCGGGGCGCAGCGCGGCAGGAGCCGCTTGGACGTTGGCCGAGGCTGCACCCGAGGAAGACGCGCCGCTCCGAAGGAGAGGAAAGAATGACAGCTTGCTCGAGTCTAGTCGACGGTCGCCCGGGCCGCTGGGAACAACAACGAAGCTGCCGAACAAAGCAAGATGGTCGCCCGGGCCGCTGGGAAACAACAACAAAGCTGCCGAACAAAGCAAGATTGTGCCGTATAAATGGGTGCTGGTAGGTTGTCCCTCCCCCTCACGACATTGTGGCCCTAGATAGGTTATTCGCTACTGTGGTGTAGCACCCTGTGAACTGCTCTGAGACCCATTAGGGGTTACGAGCGGTATACAAATCACATGTAAATAAAATAAATAAAAAATACATCCTTTATCTCATACAGGATACTCTTCATATAAATAACCACTCCCTTAGTACTAGTACTAACTGCGATTAACCTGTTGTTTTCCAAATAATGTTGTTTGCATTTTCTTATATGTGTTTCCTGAATAAAAACAATGTTGTCTCTCTCCTTTGCAGCTTGGAAAAGATCCCCCCCCCAACATGTTCAAGTAATCCATTTACATTAAGGGAAATGAATAACATAGCATCAAAAGTACCTCACATGTTTCATTCACTAAATCTGCTTAGTGAGCTATACACCCTCTCCCACCATTCTTGGGTTATTCTGTTTATGGTCATGTTTAGACATCCCTTTGAATGGCATGCCCCACGTGTATGTAACTTATTTAGTCTGAAGTTAAGAACATAAGAACATAAGAGAAGAAGCCAATGCTGGATCAGGCCAATGGCCCATCTAGTCCAACACTCTGTCACACAGTGGCCAAAAATACCAGGTGCCATCAGGAGGTCCAGCAGTGGAGCCAGGACACTAGAAGCCCTCCCACTGTTCGCCCCCCCCCTAAGCACCAAGAATACAGAACATCTCTTGCCCCAGACTGAGAGTTCCTATCTATACCTTGTGGCTAATAGCCACTGATGGACCTCTGCTCCATATGTTTATCCAATTCCCTCTTGAAGCCGTCCATGCTAGTAGCCGCCACCACCTCCCGTGGCAGTGAATTCCATGTGTTAATCACTCTTTGGGTGAAGAAGGACTTCCTCTTATCTGTTCTATCCCAACTGCTCAGCAATTTCATGGAGTGCCCATGAGTTATTGTATTGTAAGAAAGGGAGAAAAGTACCTCTCTCTCTACCTGCTCTATCCCATGCATAATCTTATCAACCTCGATCATGTCACCCCTCAGTCGTCGTTTCTCCTAGCTAAAGAGCCCTAAGCGCCTTAACCTTTCCTCATAGGGAAAGTGTTCCAACCCTTTTATCATTCTAGTTGCCCTTTTCTGCACTTTTCCAATGCTATTTCCTTTTGAGGTGTGGTGACCAGAACTGTACATAGTACTCCAAATGATGGTGCACCGTTGATTTATACAGGGGCATTATGATCCTGGCTGATTTGTTTTCAATTCCCTTCCTAATAATCCCCAGCATAACGTTGGCCTTTTTTATTGTAGCCGCACACCGTCTCGACATTTTCATTGCGTTATCTACTATGACTCCAAGATCTCTCTCTTGGTCAGTCTCTGCCAGTTCGGACCCCATCAATGTGTATTTATTAATTAGCCAGTTTTTGATCCAAAAGAGAACTTGTCCTTTTATACCGTGACTATGGAGCTTACTTAGGAACCTTTGATGAGGAATTTTATCAAAAGCTTTCTGGAAGTCAAGGTAAACAACATCTATTTCGTCCCCCTTGTCCACATGTTTGTTCACTCCCTCAAAAAACACTAACAGGTTAGTGAGATAAGATCTTCCCTTACAGAACCCATGCCGAGTCTGCTTCAATAGGTTTTGTTCATCAAAACTACTACTTCTTTCCTTAATAACAGTTTCCACCAACTTACCCAGTATTGACGTCAGACTGACTGGCCTGAAATTTCCCGGATCTCCTCTGGAACCCTTTTTAAAGACGGGAGTGACGTTAGCTACCTTCCAGTCCTCAGGAATGGAGGCAAATTTTAAGGAAAGATTACATATTTTTGTCAGGAGATCCACAAGTTCACATTTGAGTTCTTTCAGAACTCTCGGATGTATGCCATCCGGGAATGGTGATTTATCAGTTTTTAAAGTTGTCTATCAGTCGTAGGACCTCCTCTCTCGTCACCTCAATCTGACTCAGGTCTTTCAACACCCCTCCCGAAATCAGCGGTTCTGGAGTGGGCAAGCACTTCTCATCTTCCACAGTGAAGACAGAGGCAAAAAATGCATTCAGCTTCTCTGCCGTTTCCCTATCATCCTTCAATACTCCTTTTACCCCTTGGTCATCCAAGGGCCCCACTGCTTCCCTAGCTGGTTTCCTACTTCTAATGTATTTGAAGAATGTTTTATTGTTGGTCTTTATGTTTTTTACTATATGATCTTCATATTCCCTTTTTGCCTGCCTGATCACAGACTTGCATTTTATTTGCCACAGCCTGTGTTCCCTTTTGTTGTATACTAACTAAGGACCGCGCACGTGGTCAGGTTCGCACGTGGCCAAGCGAACAGGCAGAGCTTCGCTACTTAGAACAATAGATTCAGATGATCCTAGAATGGGCCAATCGGTCAGTCCGGATCCTAAGAGGGACCAATGGTTATGGGTGCACTGTAAATAAACCTATCATGGGTGTTGGGTGTGTTTGTGGGTGTGGCCTGTACCGGCATTTAAGTGGGCCCCCGGGCCCTGCTAGTTGTCTCAGTTTCCTCCTGCCTTTAATAAATTATGAGCTGATTCACTAACTACGCGTCTGGACCCAGTACTTTCCATTGGCGAGGAAGGTGGGATCCCGATGAGCATGCCTGACCAAGCATTGGAACCCAGGACTCCAGAGTCTGCTGGAAGCAATGCACCACACACCAAGAATCCGCTCACCACTCACCGCACCCCGCATTGCTTCTCCGATTATGGCTGCTGCTCCAGGAATCACCGTCTTTGACCCAACTCACCCTGAGCTGTGGGAAGCATGGGTTGAACAGATGAAGTACTTCTTCCAGACCCAAGGTACTGAGGATGCAGCCTAGAAGAAGGCCTGGCTGCTGAGCATGTGCTGTGCCACAATGATCCGCCTGGTCCTGGGACTCATCACTCCCAAGACCCTGGAAGCTGCCACCTATGAGGACCTGGTCAAGGCCCTCATGGACCATTTCACTCTAAGACTGTCCAAAATGGTGATGCACATGGACTTCTTCATGCACACCCAGAGACCCGGTGAGACGGCCACCGACTTCATGGCTGACGTCTGCGGCTGGCAATCGACTGTGAGTTTCCCACCATTGAGGATGCCCTTTTGAACCAATTCGTTTGGAGTGTCTGAAAGTCAAAGCTCTGCAGGAAGCTCGTCGGCCTAAAAGACATCAAACTGGACAAGGCACTCCAAGTGGCCTCAGCCTTCAAAAAAGCCCAACGAGACCCTGATTAAGAAAAATGGAACAGAAACAAACAAAATTCAAGAAATAAAAACAACAATTTAAGATTTCTACAAAACCTTGTATGGAAAACCAGAAAGTAATTCTGAACAGATTAAGAGATATTTGGAAACATTCCAACCAAAAAAATTCTCGGAGGAAGACAAGAAGATATTGAATCAACCAATATTGAATCAAGGCAAGATATTGAATCAAGGCAATAAAAAGGCAAAATAGAGGTAAAGATCCAGGACCAGATGGCCTCCCGATAGAATTTTATATTATCTTCGAAGAACAGCTATCATTGACCTTGAAAGACATTTGTAATAATGCCATGAAAGATGGAGTAATCCCCGAAACTTGGAAAGAAGCAGTCATTACACTGATTCATAAACCAAACTCAGATGAAAAGGAAATTAGGAATTACGGACCAATTTCCCTATTGAATGTGGAATTTGTATCCATATTAGCTGAAAGACTCAAAAGGTCATTATCAAAAATGATACATAAAGATCAAGCTGGATTTTTGCCTAAAAGACAACTTAGAAACAGATGCACTATAGACGTTTTGGAATATTATGAAACTCATTCAGAGAAACAATTGGCATTAATATTTTTATATGTAGAGAAAGCATTTGATAGGGTCAACTGGACTTTTATATTTGAGTCATTAAAAGTGGCAGAAGCAGGGGGAAACTATATTAAAATGATACAAGCGATATATACTAAACAGAATGCCACAGTGATGGTCAATAGAGAAAAGACAAAAAAATGTGAAATTCAAAGAGGAACGAGACAAGGCTGTCCCCTCTCACCATTGCTATTTATCTTCACACTTGAAATACTGAATGATGTAATATGAGAAGAGAAAAGGATCATAGGTCTTAAAGTCAAGGGAGAAGAATTTAAGCTCTTAGCATTTGCAGATGATATTGTATTTATACTTGAAAATCCTGAAACCTCTATCTCTATATTAAAAGGGAAAATACAGGCTTATGGCCATGTAGTGGGTCTGAAAATAAATATAGATAAGACAAAAATCTTAACAAAAAATACGAATCCAAAACAAAAATTACACCTGTAAGAGATCTCGGGATTTCAAATTAAAGATAGAATTAAATATTTGGGAATTATGATGTCCAATAAATGTAGCGCTCTATATGGAGACAATTATAAAGAACTCTTAAAAACAACTAAACAAGATTTGGAAAAATTGAAAAGTTTACAGATCTCTTTTATGGGATGAATTGCGCTTATTAAAATGAATAGCCTCCCCAGGTGGATATTTTTATTCCAGATGATTCCTATACTACAGAACCATTTTTTTTATAAAGAACTGGATCAAGTAGTTTCAAAATTTATATGGCAAGGAAAATGACTAAGAATAAGATTTAAGGCGTTTGTTGTTGTTGTTGTTCAGTCGCACAGTCGAGTCTGACTCTTCGCGACCCCATGGACAAGATCTCGCCAGGCCCTCCTGTTTTCCGCCGTCCTCTGAAGTTTGCTCAATTTCATGTTTTTTGCATCTATGACACTGTCTAACCATCTCAACCTTTGCCGTCCCCGTCTTCTTTGACCTTCAATCTTTCCCAGCATCAGGGTCTTCTCCAGTGAATGCTCCCTTCTCATTTGGTGGCCAAAGTATTTGAGCTTCAGTTTCATTATCTGGCCTTCCAGGGAACAGTCAGAGTTGATTTCTTTTAGGACTGACTGATTTGATCTTCTTGCAGTTTTTGATGTTGAGCTTCAAGCCCACTTTTGCGCTCTCCTCTTTTACCCTGAGCAAGAGGCTCTTGAGGTCCTCTTCACTTTCTGCCATTAGAGTGGTATCGTCTGCATATCTGAGGTTGTTGATCTTTTCCCCAGCAATCTTAATTCCCGCTTGTGATTCATCCAGGCCAGCATTTCGCATGATGTACTCTGCATATATATTAAATAAGCAAGGTGACAATATACATCCTTGTCATACTCCTTTTCCTATGCTAAACCAATCAATTACAAGACACTAAAGAAAGAGGAGGATTCGGTCCACCAAACTGGTTGTTATATTATAGAGCAGCGGCACTGGTATGGATAAAGGACTGGATTATACTAGAGTATGAGAGAATTTTAAAATTAGAAGGTCATGATCTCTTGCTAGGTTGGCATGCCTTTCTATGGTATAAAAAGGCATTGTCACAGAAATACTTTAAGCAACACTGGCTGGAAGCATCACTTTTAAAAGTATGGGAAGCTATTTATAAAAGATTTTACAAAACAAATTAAAGATTTACGGCTCCTATAGAAGCCTTCACACTTCCAAATGTATACGCTGGGAAAGAACTAATAAGATATCAAGATATATTAAATGATAAGAATGAATTGAGAGTACCAGATCCCTTAACATGGTTGCATAAAGCTCAAATACAATCTCAATTCTACAAAGATAGAAGAGTGGGATTTTATGAAAACTTGACAGAACTTGAAAAAATCTTGACGTCTTCAGATTCTAAGCTAATAAAAAGAACTTATAGTTTCATAAGTGATGTAATGTATGACAAGACTGTTAAAACTAATATGGTGTTATGGGCAGAAAATGTTGGTCACAAAATTGATCTAGCTCAATGGGAGCAAATATGGAAGTCAAATATTAAAATTACAAAAGCTATTACATATAAAGAAAATATGTATAAAATGGTACATAACTCCTAATAGAATAGCGAAATAAAATAGTAAATGCTCTAATATTTGTTGGAAATGTCAAAGTAAAATAGGATCCTTTTTCCATATGTGGTGGCATTGTTGTATTACTAAGAAATATTGGATATGGATCCATGAAATAATTCAAAAAATCTTAGGATGTGCAATACCATTTACACTGGAAGTATTACTTTTGAGTATACTATCAAATGATTTTGATAAAAATATTAGATACTTGATGGTTTATTTTACTACAACAGTGAGAATTTTGTATGCCAATTATTGGAAATCAACTGAAGTACCAAAGAAACAAGAATATATCAATAAACTGATGGAAACAGCAGAAAGTGATAAATTAACTCTATTGATGAAAGGATCTACAAATTACACATTTGATAAGAAATGGAAACGATTCTATGACTGGTATAACAAGGATATACCAGACTGAAGCAGAATGACTTATTGATAATACTTTTAAGACAGTAAACATTGGTTTATAATTCTGTATGATTGTTTTAATATGTGAGCCGCCCTGAGCCTGCTTGCGGGGAGGGTGGGATACAAATGTAATAAAATAAATAAATAAATAAATAAAAATGCTGTTTTAGATACAGAACTCAATGTATGGCATAAGTCTTCACAGAAGTGTTTAATATATTATAACGGAATATGAAGCGAAGTCCAGACTTAGAAGGCAATTTCACGATGGTTAAGTTCTTATATTTACCCTCATATATGTTGTATGTCTACTTGTATGTATATTGTTTGTTTGGAAAATTAATAAAATCCTGTCCCTCGGGACAGTTAAAAAAAAAAGAAAGAAAAAGCCCAACGAGACCACCAACCTTCCTCCACACAGCAGCCGCACCCACCTCCGATGCATCAGATGAGGATGACGTCCTCCAGGTACGCCGCCCCAACTGCAGAGGACCACGGCAGCCATCTTTGTCCACACCGCAAGCCATGAGGGCAAGCACCCAACTGCCGTGCGCCAGTTGCAGAGACCCGCATGAATGCCGCTCCTGCTGTTTCTGGGATGCAACCTGCGTCCTGTGGCAAGACGTGACACATCACCCAGGTCTGCCATTTCCCCGGAGCCAAGCGTCAGCAGACAACTCATCAGCAGTTAACAGCGACACACCACGACAACCAACCAACAACGTCAGGTACTGAACTTGCCCCAGGATGCCCCAAATAAAATACATGACCGTGGTAATAGAAGGGTCACCCTGTGAGATGGAGTTAGATACAGGTTCCTCCTTCTCCATCATCTCGGCCGAAACCCTCAATAGACACTGTCCACGGGGGGGGCCTTCTTTAAAAAATGGTGGGCCTGACCCTGAGGGACTTCGGAAAAAACCCGGTGGCCATAAAGGGGTGGGGCAAGTTTAGGGTGAGGTACAAGGACTTTAACGGACTGCTTGATTTGTTGGTGGTAGAAGGAAGGCTCACCAGCCTACTTGGACTATCATGGTTCAGGCCTCTGGGGTTCGGGATGACCGGGGTGAACGAAGTGCAGTCTCAGGACTTTAATGCTGTTTGCGATGAGTATCCGGCTGTGTTTGATGGAACACTCGGCCGCTACATCGGCCCTCCAGTATCCCTTGACTTCGACCCCGCAGTACAGCCCATCCACATGAAGGCCAGGCGTGCCCCATTTGTCCTATGCCCCCAAAATAGATGTGGAACTAGATCGCCTGGTGGACCAAGGCATCCTGGAACCATTGCCATTCACCCTATGGAAAACCCCTATCGTGACACCAGTGAAACCCAATGGGGACATCTGGATATGTGCGGACTATAATGTACTATCAATAAAGCCCTCTAGGATCACGCATATCCGGTCCCCATCATCAGCCATGTCCTCACCTCCCTAGCAGGTGCGAAAATATTCAGCAAACTGGACTTGGCGCAGGCATTATCAGCAGCTCCCAGTAGACGATGCCAGTGTAGAAGCACAAACTATTGTAACCCAAAGGGGGGCATTCAGGGTTAGGCAGCTGCAATTTGGGGTTAGTGTCGCCCCAGGGATTTTTCAAAACCTAACGGTCTGTTTACTTAAAGGAATTCCCAGCTTACTTAAAGGAAGGGGTCCAGCCATTTTTTTTATGATGTTTTAATCGCGACCCATGACGCTGAGAGCTTTGCTGTGCAATTGCGGACTGTCCTCCAATGTTTTAATGACGCCGGCCTCAAAGTGAAACACAAGAAATGCTTTTTGGGAGTGCCACAGGTAGAGTTCCTGGGGTTAGCAGTCGATGTGCAGGGCATCCACCCCACGGAGGACAAGATTCGGGCGATCGTGCAAGCACCTACCCCCACCTCCAAGGCCGAGCTTCAGGCTTTCCTTGGCCTCTTGAACTTCTACCATTCCTTCCTTCCTTCCCCACAAGGCCGCCATCGTGGAGCCCTTACACCACCTCCTGGACAAGCATGTGCCCTGGTCCTGGGGCCCGCGTCACACCGCCGCATTCCGGGCAGTGAAAAGACTGTTAATGTCAAATGAGGTCCTTGCACACTTTGATGAGTCTCTTCCTGTGGTTCTACTGTGCGACGCCTCACCATTTGGGGTAGAAGCGGCCTGGGGCACCGGCTTGCGGATGGGTGGAAGGTTCCCATTGCCTACTATTCCCGCACCCTGTCCGCTGCTGAGCGCAACTATGTGCAAACAGAAAAGAAGGCCCTGGCGATCGTGGCTGGAGTTAAAAAATTCCACGATTACCTGTATGGCAGGGCCTTCACGGTAGTCACTGACCACAAGCCTCTCTTGGGATTGCTTGCCCCGGACCGCCAGACCCCACAGATGCTATCCCCCAGGGTGCTGCGCTGATCCAGCTTCCTGGCCAGGTACCAGTATGCGCTCGTTCACTGCCCTGGCAAAGCAATGGGCCGCGCCAAAGCCCTCAGCCGTCTGCGTAAATGGGTGCTCACATTGCTGGATTAAACACACCCCGGAATAGTGCACATGAAAGCCCTGGCCCGGAGTTATATGTGGTGGCTGGAGCTGGACAGAGAAATCGAAGATAAGGTGAAGTGCTGCCAGACGTGCCAGGAATCGTGGCCTGAGCCACCCAGGGCTCCGGTACAGCCTTGGGAATCACCCTGCAAGCTGTGGGCTAGACTCCATTTGGACTTTGCGGGCCCATTCCAGAGACAAATCTTCTTCATCTTGGTGGACGCCTACACCAAGTGGTTGGAAGTGGTCCTGGTGCCATCCACCTCATCTCGATCCGCCATACATGTCATGTGACAGATCTTCCGTACACACGGCATCCCAGACTCCCTAGTGACAGACAACGGGACGGCCTTCACCTCGGCGGAGTTTCAGGAGTTCATGCAGTACTACGGAATGAGGCATGTCCGCTCAGCTCCATTCCACCTCACAACCAATGGCCAGGCTGAGTGCATGGTCTGAACCACGAAGGAGTCCCTGCGCAGAATGGACCAGGGAGACTGGGACTACTAGCTGGCCGTCTTCCTCTTCGGGCAGCGACTAACACCCGACTTCACCACTGGACGTAGTCCTGCCGAACTGCTCATGGGTCGGTGCCCCACAACTCGGCTAGACCACTTGCACCCAGATCGAGCACCTGAGCACAGTGCAGTTACAGAGGACCAGGTAACTCCACGGGGGTTCTTCCCAGGGGACCCAGTGTACAGCAGCAACTACGCCCGGGGCCCGGCGTGCATCCTGGCCAGGGTGGTCAGGGTAATGGGCAGAGGTCGATTCGGGGGGATCACGGGGAACGCGGGGGATCGCCGTTCCCCCGGGTGAAGAGCCTGGGAGAGGGGTCTCCCGTGTGGAGTTACTCGCGAGCAGCCCCGTCGAGCTGCATTATAAAGCATTGTTGCTGAAGAGAGCAGCCTGGCTGAAGCCCGTCCCGCCCGTCCGGGTCTGGGCACGGCGCCTCGCGGAGAGGACGGGAGGAGGGGGCTTTTCTCCTTCATTCCTCTGCAGCATGGAGAGGGTCAAGGCGAGCGAGCCGCTTCCTAGAGAGGCCACGCAAGGAGCGAGGGGGGGGGAGGAGAGCCAGAGGAAAAGGTCTTTTCCTTCCGG
>NW_015169262.1:133419-151006 GCF_001447785.1 Gekko japonicus
AGCAATGTTCCCTCTAAGCTATGGAGTCTTGTGAGCAAAAATTCAAAAAAGTCAAAATTCAGTATGTGAACTTTAAGCTAGAATTTATTTTATTTATTTTTATATATTTTTTATTTATTTCACATTTGAGACTTTCTTATCTTTATTTTTGCCAATGAAAAAGCACCTCAGCCATCAATGTCAAGGAGAATAAAAATATATTGACCTGGTATCCTGGTATCTCTCCTTTTTACCTGACATGGGTGGTTTGCTTGTTTCCCCCCACATGTGCCATCAGATAGGCTCGCCAGCTCTGAGTTGGCAATACCTTGGAGGTTTTGGGGGTGGCGCCTGAGTGGTGGGTTTAGATTCAGAGGAATTAGCTGTGTTAGTCTGTTGCTGCAAAATAGTCCAAGAGTTCAAATAGCACCTTTAAGACTAACAAATAGCACCTTTAAGACTAACCTTTAAGACTAAGACTGAGTGGTGGGTGTGGCCTTATGACACACTTCCGATGATGTCAGGGGGTGTGGCATATGCTAATGAGTTATGCTAATGAGTTCCCCTAGCTCTTTTTCTATGAAACAACCCCTGGTAATGGGGCCCCTGTCCTGTGAGGTCTCAGGAGAGGATGGCCAACGGTTGAGGTGACACACACTGCCTCCTCCTTCCTGCCGTCCCAGATACGCCAGAGGACAGTGAGGATGAATGCCTGAGCCCAGAGACAAGTGAGATGGGAGAACCCGATATGTCCCTGCAAGCCCAGCTACGGCCAAGCGTTTTGCCCGAAGCAGTGGCTGGTAGCAACTTTGAGCTTGCCCGTAGGCAGGAACCCAGCAACGCACTGACCTTGGCCGAGCTCCTGGAAGCCCCGGCCAGACAGACTGTGACCGTACCAGAGCAGACAGCCCCAGCCCTCGAAGTCCGCCGATCAACCAGGGAATGGCGGAGGCCAACCTACCTCGAGGACTTTGTTTGTTAGGGGGAGTCTGAACTATGGGGGGAGGGGTGTTGTATACTAACTAAGGACTGTGCACGCAGTCGGGCTTGCACGTGGTCAAGCGAACAAGCAAAGCTTCGCGACCTGAAACAATAGACTCAGAGGATCCTAGAACGGACCAATCGGTCAGTCCAGATCCTAAGAGGAGTTATGTGTTATGGGTTCACTGTAAATGGTTATGGGTGCGCTGTAAATAAACCTATAACGAATGTTGGGTGTGTTTGTGGGTGTGGCCTGTACCGGAATTTAAGCAGGGCCTGGGGCCCTGCTAGTTGTCTCAGTTTTCTCCTGCCTTTAATAAATTATGAGCTGATTCACTAACTACGCGTCTGGACCCAGTACTTTCCACCTTTAATCAACCTCACTGAGACTAGCTTTCCATCACTTAAAGGAATCCTTCTTATCTTTTACAGCTTCCATTACTTTATTTGTTAACCATGCAGGCTTTTTTCTATACCTATTTGTGCCTTTCCTAACCTGCGGTATATATATTTTCTGAGTTTCTAGGATGGTAGTTTTAAATAGTCTCCAGGCTTCCCCAATGGTTTTGACCCTTTCTACTTTTCAGTTTCCTCCCCACATGTCCCCTCATATCAGAGAAGTTACCCCTTTTAACGTTAAAAGTGGTTGTGTCAGTCTTTTTGGCCAATTCCCTATTTATACAAATGTTGAACTCAACAACATTCTGATCACTGTTCCCAAGCGGTGCAATCACTTTTACATCTCTCACCAGGTCTTGAGTGTTACTTAGGACCAAATCAAGGATCGCCTCTCCCCTGGTAGGTTCCGTGACCATCTGCTCCATAGCACAGTCATTTAGAGTGTCTAGAAACTCAATCTCTTTCTCTCGACTAGAACACATATTGACCCAATCAATGTGTGGGTAGTTAAAATCACCTATTACGACACAGTGTTTTTGTCTAGCTGCTATCTTTAATTCATTCATCATTTTATAATCCTCCTCTATTTTACCCTCTAGGAAAGCACTGATTTCCTTACTCATATCTGCTGCTAAAACGACAATAGCACATAAATGGAAGGACGCAGGACCCCCACAGATTGATCAATGGTATGCAAAGGTGTGGGAGTCATCACACAATTAGACCCTTATTCAGCAAATGTTGGCCTGTTTTAGAATGATTGGACTGTACTACCTATGGTAAGAGTTCTTTTAACTTGCACAACAGTTACGAATTTATGAGGTTATAGTATGATCAAAATGTTCTAATTTTTTATTCTGGAAAACACTTGTTTTATTGTACCAGATGTGAAACTTGGAACCATTGTTGTTATTTATTATTATTTGTTGTTGTTATTGCTCTTGAAAAATAATAACATTGTAAACAAACACACACACAGGGCCATATGATCCCTGTATCCAGCCCCCAACAATAAGCTGGCTGCTGCATTTTGGACCAATTGAAGCTTCTAAATAATTTTCAAAGGTAACAACATGTAGAGTACATTCTCTCACAGATATTAAACATGAACAAGACAAGGGCTACCAGCCTGCTGTGCTTTGTTGTGCCCTTGCCAAAAGGTAGAGGTTTTCATTTGCATTGCAAGGTGAATGAAAGTGCACTTTAGCAGTACTAAAAGAGATGCACTGAATGTTTTCCACTTGGATTGTGTGCTATGGTTCTAAGCAGTGCATCTCATCTCCCAGTGCCAGCAAAAGAATCATGCACTTTGCTGCTGAAAAACAAAGCTAGGACACTGAAGCAAAAGTGTCTGGCTATTGCTTCCAACCAACATGCTTCTTCCATTGGCTCATGCAAACTGCCCTCCACACTGCTTCCCTGTTACCACCATACTCTAAGTGCATTAATTCTCTGAATGTTCTTCTTTGGGGGACTGACAAACAGCATCCTCAGCCCTGGTGGAAGATTGATAACTCAGCTTCTCTTATTATTGGGCCATTAAACCATGTTGCCATTTCCTGGTATTTATTCTTCTTAAGCGCCAGGGTACGCAACTTGTCATTTCAAACGTATTGTCAAAGTGCTGCTGGATGTAGTGTATTATGCAGGGTATCAGTTTCGAAATAGACTTCAACCTGTCAGTATAATCTTTCTTAGGAAACTCAAATAAAATTGCACCAACCTTGAATCAAGGTGGCTTAAGGAACTTAGGTGCATGCCCAGTTCTTGTTTACTGAGCTTTTTTCATACGAAAAATGTGGGATCTGCTCTTCATAGATGTGCATAACCCACTCTATTGTCAGTGGAGTAAAATTAGCATAGAGAGAAAGTTTTCCTCCAGGACCTCACGACTGCATTTCCCCACATTCTTGGTGCCAGCGTGGACCACGACCACTGGCTCCTCCCCAGCACTATCTACCAGCCTATGTAGAACACGCGTAATGTCCGCTACCTTCGCACCAGGCAGGCAAGTCACCAAAGGGTCAATAAGTGGGTTCGCACCAGGCAGGCAAGTCACCATAGGGTTAGTAAGTGGGTTTGCCACCCAGCTGTCTACCTGCCTAAGGATTGAATCACCAACTACCAAGAGCCCCTCTCCCACCCTGCCCAGGGATAGTTCCTTGGTGTGAAAGGATACCGATTCACCAGCTGAAGAAGAGGTCCCTTCTGAGGGCACATTCCCCTTATCCTCAGCACGGTGCCCTGTTTCCCCTAGACCCTCATGCTCCCTGACAGCTGCCATATTCAGAGTGGGACATATCTAGCAAGTCCCCGAGAGTCTTCTCTGTGCGGCTAACTGATTGTCTCTGCTTCTCCAGGTCTGCCACCTTGGCCTCAAGGGAGCAAACTCGTTCCCTGAGAACCAGGAGCTCCTTGCACCGGGCACACACCCAAGACTTCTGTCCAGTCGTACATGTGACACTCTGTGAAAAACACCACAAAACACCAACCCCCTGCTGGCATTCTGGCTTCATGATTGCTTTTAAAATAATAATTATATATATAACCCCCCTTTTAAAACCCTTTGGTATTTATGTGGTTCTCCTTGTAGAAATCTACTTACCTTACTGGGAGCCCAAGGAGACGGGGGCCCTGGCTCTCTGGCTCTTCCTGGGCTTCTCACAGAGCCCCTGGGCTAACCCTTCGGCGAGTGCCAGAGGCTCGTGCCCCTGGCGCGGTGCTGCCTTAAACAGAGGGCTCCCCCCAGCAGAGGGTGTGGCCAGCAGCTATTAAAATTCACCCAGGCAGTCCAATTGCAGTCAAACAGTGACCCTTTCACACCCTATCTCAAGATTTCTCCTTTTCTGAAGGGTCTGAATCTGGTTATACTGGAATAACTTCCACTTCAGTTTTCAGAGGGTCATTAGAAACAGTCATCAGTATCAAGTACCAAGACAGTATCAAGTTTGAAACATTGCAATAATATCCTGATATGCTTTATAGCTGCTTCATAGCTGATCTTTCAAGCTTTGTCTATTTGTATTTATTTACTTCGTTTATATCCCTCCTTCCTTCCTCCATTAGAGGGATTCAAAATGACTGACGACATTCTCCGCTCCTCCATTTTGTACTGACAACAACCCTGTGAGGTAGGTTAGGCTGAGAGTGTGTGACCAGCCCAGTTTCCATTCCCATAGCTTTTGTATCTTTTCACATCTTGTCGATTAAAAAGGAAACAGTTTTTCTTGGGGTTTAGTTTTAATTTTACGTTATTAATTAACTTTAGGGGGGGGAATCTAGAGGTCTCTTCTACTATATCAGTACCCTCTTGGAGTTCTATATTCTCGCCGAGATAATAGTGCTATATCACCATTTACACTGGGGGAGTGCCTGGCCAAGTATAACCCCTCACCCAGTTTTCACAGGAAGACATTGCATTTTGGGGCACTTCGGCCAAAGAAGTCGCCTCCTGCTGCATCAGAACTTCAGGACGTTGTGACTAGTAGCTGGGGGGTCCTGTTAGGGTTTGCCAGCCCCCAATCTGGGCAAGGTTCCCCCCGCTTTTGCAGACTCCTCCCCACTGCTGGCCAGCTGACCGGCAGGGGAAACCCCGCCCACAAATGCCCCGAAATATGGCGTGATGACGTCAACCAGAAGTGAAGTCATCGCAAGACCAATGCCACGCAGTGACGCTCTAGTTTATAGGCACACCTCTATGGTAAAATTGAGCTCAAACCATAGTGTTTTGCCCAAAAATTAGAGTGTCGCCGTGCGACATTGGAGGTTCAATGAAATCTCTTCTGGGTGATCTCATCACACTGTGGCCTGCAAAAGTTAAAAACTCCCTTTACACTTCTTTGTTATCAAAAAGAAAAGAAACCCAAGAGATAAGGTGATAGTTTAAAATAATGATTGACATTCAATTGATTTGTTGTTGTTGTTTTCAGTTGCACAGTCGAGTCCGACTCTTCGTGACCTCATGGACGAGATCCCGCCAGGCCCTCCTGTCTTCCGCTGTCCTCTGAAGTTTGCTCAATTTCATGTTTGTTGCATCTATGACACTGTCTAACCATCTCATCCTTTGCCGTCCCCGTCTTCTTTGACCTTCAGTCTTTCCCAGCATCAGGGTCTTCTCCAGTGAGTGCTCCCTTCTCATTTGGTGGCCAAAGTATTTGAGCTTCAGTTTCATTATCTGGTCTTCCAGGGAACAGTCAGGGTTGATTTCTTTTAGGATTGACTGATTTGATCTTCTTGCAGTCCAAGGGACTCTCAAGAGTCTTCTCCAGCACCATAGTTGAAAAGAATCTATTCTTCGGCGCTCGGCCTTCCTTATAGTCCAACTCTCGCAGCCATACATGACTACTGGGAATACCATTGCTTTGACCATGCAGACTTTTGTTGGCAGGGTGATGTCTCTACTTTTTATCATGCTGATTAGGTTCGCCATCGCTTTCCTCCCAAGTAGCAGTCGTCTTTTAATGTCATGGCCGCTGTCACAGTCTGCGATGATCTGGGATCCCAGGAACGTGAAGTCTGTCACTACTTCCACAACTTCCCCTTCTATTTGCCAAGGAGTGATGGGGCCGGATGCCATGATCTTAGTTTTTTTGATGTTGAGCTTCAAGCCCACTTTTGCGCTCTCCTCTTTTACCCTGAGCAAGAGGCTCTTGAGGTCCTCTTCACTTTCTGCCATCAGAGTGGTATCGTCTGCATATCTGAGGTTGTTGATCTTTTCCCCAGCAATCTTAATTCCCGCTTGTGATTCATCCAGGCCAGCATTTCGCATGATGTACTCTGCATATATATTAAATAAGCAAGGTGACAGTATACATCCTTGTCGTACTCCTTTTCCTATGCTGAACCAATCAGTTGTTCCATATCCGGTTCTAACTGTCGCTTCTTGGCCCTTATACAGGTTTCTCAAGAGACATGTGAGGTGGTCTGGTACTCCCATCTCTTTAAGGACCTGCCATAGTTTGTTGTGATCCACACAGTCAAAGGCTTTAGCATAGTCAATGAAGCAGAAGTAGATGTTTTTCTGGTACTCTCTTGCTTTCTCCATAATCCAGCGAATGTTGGCAATTTGATCTCTAGTTCCTCTACCTCTTCGAAACCCAGCTTGTACTTCTGGCAGTTCTCTATCCACGTACTGTTGAAGCCTAGCTTGTAGGATCTTGAGCATGACCTTGCTAGCATGTGATATGAGGGCAATTGTGCGATAGTTTGAACATTCCTTGGCATTGCCCTTCTTTGGGATTGGAATGTATACTGACCTTTTCCAATCCTGTGGCCATTGTTGCGTTTTCCAAATTTGCTGGCAAATTGATTACAAAGGCATTTAATATATACCCAATATTTAGAATATTCATGATTTGGAAGGTTTTGATTTGAACTCTGCCCCACAGAGAAACCACATTACACAGAGAGGGATATTACCCACACTACATCCGTATGACTCATTTTGTCTCTGGGAATTTCCTCTGACACAATCCAGATGGTACTTCAGGGCAGGCAAAAGGCAGAAGAGTATAAAAGTGGGTTTGCAGAGCTTCAGTCAAGCACAAACTTGCTAAGAAGCCTCCTGCTTTTCCGAAGCAGCCAGCGAAGAACATGCCTCGCCTCCCAGGGAGCAGCGCCAAGGCGGCAGCTGCAGCCGCAGCCCCCCTTCTCCTCGCTCTTCTCCTCTCCGCCTTGACTGAGTCAGAAGGTAAGCCGTGGGGATGCAACACGTCTGCTGAATCTGGTTCTACATTCACAGAGAAGAATTCTAAAATTGGAACCATAAACGTAATTCAGATGTTAGAGTTGTGGGAAATAATTGCTTGCTAGATAGGACAATTTTCAAGCTGTTTAGGAGCCGGCACCTTGTAGAGAGCATTATGAAATTCTTCCTTTTCCCATAGAAAATGCTCTGTTCTTCATACCTTCATGTGTCTCCTCCTTCATTTTGGACTCTTCTATGCATTTCTTCCCCCCTGTTCTTTAGAGCTACGTGAAATAAATGCATGGGAAAGAAGGGGTCTGAGGGATTCTCTCAGCCTCAAGAGACAGACCTGTGGCTGCTGCTCCTGGCTTGCTATCTGGCCACTGGGGGAAAGGATCCAGCTTTTAGACTTGCTACTTTTTCTTGTTGTCTAAAATAACAGATCTGTTGATACACCAAACTAACTGGGTGCACTAATTAATAATGGAGTCTGCACAAACAAATGGACAACAGTCCTTTGCTAAGGAGAGCTTTGCCTAAGGGTTCCAATTAGTGAAATACAAGGAGGCTTTTCTCTTTCTCAGGGACCTAAAGAAAACCAGTTTTAAAGTGCTGAAAAACTTTTGCTAACCAAATGTTTCACAGGGTGTAATTTGTTGAAACCAATGGTTATTCATCTTTCTCTGCAGGTGTCTCACTGGCTTGGATGGGAGGTGAACTGCGGTGCCAGTGCATACACACTCACTCCAAATTCATCCCCCCAAAAAACATTCAGGATGTCAAGCTGACCCAAAGTGGGCCCCACTGCAAGAATGTGGAAGTCATGTGAGTGGGTTTATTTACTTAGAAAATGTGTATTGGTGCATCTCCATAGGCCTGTTTGAGGTGGGCTGCAAAGTGAAAACCATGGTTGTTGCTGCTGCTGCTGCTATGATTATTGCTATTGTTGTTATTAATAAGAATAAGAAGAATATGAGCCATAAAAATAACATTTAGTGCCCTCTATCCCAAACAGCTCTAATTAAGTCTGGTGACACCTTAGAGACCAAAAAGATTTTTGGGGTATAAGCTTTTGAGGTGTGTCTGACATAGAAAGCTCTGATTCTCAAAAGTTTATCCCCCCCCCCCCAATCTGGTGGCTGGTCTCTCAGGGGCTACGGAACGTGAATGTAACTGTTCCACCACACACAAACATGGCCGCCCTCTGAAATTCAATCTAGAAGTGGGACAAGAAAACCGATAACAGAAGGTGGAGCACGTGGACTAAAAGCCTGGTTAAAGAGACACTCTTTGTCCTGGTGCCTAAAGGGCAGTAGAGCAGGGGCCGGGCAAGCCCTCGGGGAGGGGGGGCCTTCCAAAGACAGAAGCCCTGGCGGTGGTTCATGCCTCCCTCCCCATCTCTGCAGGCAGAGGCAGAGGGCAGAGGGCTGGAGGAGTGGACCTCAGCTGCTCAGTTTGGAGCCCAGCAGCCCCTGAGGGACCAAGAAGGACTTTGGAGGGATGAGCTGTTGAGGGTCAGGGGTCTTTATTGGCCACCTGGGCTTGTGTATACCTTTGGTCACCCAACAGATTTAGGTCAAAAGCTCTCCTGCACAATCCCCTTTGCAATGAATGCATCAATGACCCCGCAGGTCCTATGCATTTCAGCACGGCTCGAGCCTTGATGGATTGTGCCTTTGTCATTTATGAATGAGTGACACGGAATCCATCCATCGGCCATGAATGGTTGACTATCGCTGGCACTGGGAGCGGAACTGTTTGCGTCTTACTTCTTGACTTCTTCATCAAGTAGATTCTACCAAATAGCTAAATGATGAGTCACATTCCACAGAGTTATAGATGCTTGACCACCCTGATTGGCTTTTCCTGCAGTGCTACTCTCAAAGATGGCAGAGAAGTGTGCTTGGAGCCCACCGCTCCCTGGGTGAAGATGATCATCAAGGCCATACTAGACAAGTGAGTTGTTTCTCTCGTCTGAGAATAAGACCTTAAGTATTCGGTTCAGTTGCAGTCTCTTGAGGGGGACTTGATGGTGGCTTTTGTTCTCCAAGTCGGCTTCTAATTTAGTGGCACCCAAAATCTGGCACCAAAGCCAACCCTCTCACCTTGCTTCACAGGCCTCCAGACACTGGCTGAGGGCAGGGAGGGGCAGAGCAGGCGTGCCTGTGGTGCGGGCAGAGTTTGGAAAGCAGCATCCCCACTCACAGCCTCCTCCTCCTCCTCCGCCGCCGCCACCTGTTCGCACCGTGGAGACCACCTGGCAACTGCGCACAGGTGGAGGGCAGGGCCAATGCGCTCGTGCCCACTTTCCCTCCCTGTGTGCTCACTTAGCGTAGAGAGGGGTCCTATGTAGAGCCCTATGGCTGTCTCTGCAGCAGTCAAGTTTTCCTGAGTTGCATCCTTGCAAAAATGCATTACATTTGCCACAGCCTCACGCAGGGCTCTTTTTGTAGCAGGGACTCCTTTGCATCGTAGGCGACACACCCCTAATGTAGCCAATCCTCCAAGAGTTTATAGAGCTCTTCTTACAGGGGCTCCTGTAAGCTCTTGGAGGATTGGCTACATAAGGGGCGTGGCGCCTAAGATGCAAAGGAGTCCCTGCTACAGAAAGAGCCCAAACACAGTGGACTCACGGTGACCCCTCCTCATGGGGTTTTTGAGGCAAGAGGGGTTCAGAGGAGGTTTGCCACGGCCTCTGCCTCTGCCTGGCCCTCCTGGCCCTCCTGGCCCTCCTCAGACTGGTCCCACCCCAGTCCCAACCAGGGCTCACTCTGCTCAGCTTCCAAGACCTGATGAGACTGGGCTCATCTCACCACCCAGGCCAGGGCCACTGCTATCACTACCAAAGCAAAAACAAAACCTGGTCCAAAAAGTAGTTCAGTGCTTGGGAAACAGGCCATACCTAAACAACTGGCAGACACCACCGTGTATATCTGCTTTCAGTCAGCTGTACAAAATTCTAGCTTATTTGGGTCTGAACAATTCTGAGCCATTCCGTGGGATGCTTCTAACATCTCTTTTTCTTTCCTGTATCCCAGGGCTCAAGGCAATGCCCCATAAGCCACTGCAAAGGAAGCTTCAGAAGGTCTCCCATTTTGCATCTCTGGAAAAGAAACTGAGCCATTTCAATCCAGCCTGATTTTCACAACAAACCTTTCTGCTGGGGGATCTGTTTCCCAGGTTTTTTACAACAGCACTTTTAGAAAACGGTATTTTTAAAGCTTTAACATCATACCAGAAGAGCCAAGAGGAAGCGGAAGACTGCTGGCGGGCCAGAAGTGTAGCTCAGTGCTCTGTTTACACCAGAGCTCTGATCAGAAACGCCCCTGGGATTCTGTTTGCCTGGGGGCTCGCGCACATGTGTGAGTCAGAAGGATCCTGGGACCTGGGAATCCCCTCTGCTGGTGTGACCTTGGGTCAGTCACAGTTCTCTCAGAGCTGTTCTCTCATGAGCAGTTCTTGAAAGAGCTCTCTCAGCCCCAACTTCCTCACAGGGTGTCTGCTGTGGGGAGGGGAAAGGAAAGGGATCGTAAGCCTCGTTGAGACTCCTTCGGGTAGTGAAGGGCGGGGTATAAATCCGATCTCTTCTTCTTCTTCTCATAGGAAAGAAAATGCAGCGTGTATCCCACATTTGTATGTGAGATGGGAAATGTTTTTTATTTATATATTTATTGTGAATGTATTATTCTAAATATCTTTGTATACAGGCTGCTGTTTAAGTTATTTTTATACTATTTATACTAAATTGGGGAAATATATTTTTAAATATTATAATAAACATTTATTTTTTAAAATAATAAGTGCCTCTAAGAGATCTACAAGAGGTTTGTTTGTTTTATGTTCAGGCAAGACTGGTTGCCAGCACAGCAGAGAACCCTTAGAACCCATGGCCAAGGGACCCTCCGACAGGGCTGCCCGCGCTGGACTGAGACACTTGTGGGGATCCGGAGGCGGAGTGTCTGGGGAAGGTGGCGTTCGGGGAGGAGGGGGACCAGAGGCGCCCAGGGGACCCCATGCCCGAAGCGGACCCACCCTCTCTGCGTCAGAGACTTCTTGTCTGCATGGGGGTCTGTTCTGGACACCCCTTTCTCCTATTGGCCCCCATGTCTGCACGAGGACGATCAATATTTTTCAGGGAAGGAAAGTAGATTTCTAATTAAATACAAACCATTCTTCAAACATACAGATCACAAAATTATGAATTTACTTCCAGCCATGGCAAAGATATTCACAGAGAGTACAGTCACTTTGTAAATTTTGTGTTACATAGTCCATAGTATTCCCTACCTGTCTAGGGAACCCCTATGTTTACTGGGAAGCCTGTATCCACCAAAAATACTGGTTAACAATAATTGTCATTTTATTTACATTTATTTAAAAATAAGAGTAAGGAAAAAATCAACTAGCAACCGGCAGTTCTGTTATAGAATGTTAGCAATATGAAGATTCAGCATTTTAAAAAATTCAGTAACTTGAGTGAAATTGTAGAAATGTTATGGAGGCATTTATAAATGTACAGGCAGCAGACATCCCATCTCCTCTCCCCGCTGGGCCCTTATTGTGTAGTGGGTTAGCCGCCTGAATGAAGGACGCAAACCGGCATGGTCCAATGCACACTTTATTAGTACACAACAAGAACAAACCACTAACAGCCAGCTGGCCAACTATATACATCCTTGGGGCCACACCCCTGGGTCCCGTTGGTGGGTTTGAATCTCCCGCCACGGTTCCCATTGGTTCCCCAGTGGAAGGACTAGGATCCTAGTCCTCATTGTTCTCCCAGAGGCAAGCTCTGGGGAGTTCGCTGGCCCCTGGTGGCGGTCAGCGGACACAACATCCCTCCCCCCATAGATCGGAACCATCCTAGGTCACGTAGTCCTTTAAATAAGACAGGGACCGCCGTTCTCTAGTGGACCGTCGGGGAGCTGGTACTGGGACTTCTGGGGCCCCGTCCACTGTGTCGGGATGTGCTGATAGTGGAGGGGCCTCTGGCTCTGCAGTGCCGGTTGCCGGGGTCTCTCCTGCGGCTGCTGGAGGAACTGGGGTGAGGTTCAGATGTTCCGGGGAAGAGTCTTGCACGGTGCCTTCCGGTACACCCCTCTCGAGGTCCGACCGTAGTTCCAGACTCTCCACGCCAGGGTGGTCAGGAAGGATGCACCGCCGGAGTTGATCTATGTGCCTCCGCAGTACCTGCCCACACTCGGTTGACACCTTGTACTTGACGGTGCCCATGGGACGAATGATGCGGCCTGCCAGCCACTCTGGGCCCCTGCCAAATTTCCGGGCAAAGACAGGGTCCTCAGGGAAGAACCCGCGAGGGGCTTCCCGCTGCTCTAGCACATTCCGTGGCTCTGGACGCCTGCCCATGAGAAGCTCCGCTGGGCAGTGCCCACTTACGGGATTTGGCGTAATTCGCTGCGCTAAGAAGAACTGGGCGATGCGCTGTTCCCAGTCTCCCTCCATCAGATGGCTTAGTGCTTCTTTCACCGTCCTGACCATTCATTCCGCTTGGCCGTTGGTCACGGGGTGGAATGGTGCTGACCTGATGTGCTTGATCAGGTTGCCTCTGAGGAACTGCTGGAACTCTTCCAACGTGAACGCCATCCCATTGTCTGAGACGATGGTGTCTGGCAGTCCGTGGGTGGTGAAGATCTGCCGGAGGGCACGGATGGTGGCCTTGGTGGACATTGCGGAGACGGGGCTTAGCTCCAACCACTTGGTGTAGGCATCCACCGTCACAAGGAATAGCAGTCCATGGAAGGTTCCGGCAAAGTCTATGTGGAGCCGGGACCACGGTGTGCGCGTGGATTCCCAGGACTGGGACGGTGCACCCGGCAGGCTGGGTCGCACGGCTTGGCAGGTAGGGCAACGTTTCACCCACGCTTCCACCTCTGCGTCGATGCCTGGCCACCAAACGTAGCTCTGGGCGAGGCCTTTCATCCGTACGATGCCTGGGTGTGCTTCGTGAAGGGCCTGTAAAACCTTTTGTCGCAGGCCGCTGGGGACCATGACCCTGTCTCCCCACAGCAGGCAGCCTTTGTGCACCGACAACTCATCCCTGCAAGCCATGAACGCAGTGAACTCTGACCCCTCCACCTTCGTAGGCCACCCCCTCACCACCCAGCCCAGCACCCGGGATAAGGTGGGGTCCCGGGCTGAGCGGCGGGCAATGTCAGTGGCCTGGAGTGGCGCGTCTGGGAGGTCCTCCATCTGAAGGACCCGATGCACCGGGGCAGGGTCTTCCATGACATCCGGCAGGGGAAGGCGACTAAGGGCGTTGGCGTGGCCCATAGCTTTCCCAGAACGGTGCTCTATCTGGTAGTCATAGCCCACCAGGAAGATGGTCTGCCGCAAAACCTGTGGGGAGAGGATTTGCGTTGTCCTGCGGTCGAGCGCGAACAGGCCGCGGAGTGGGCGGTGATCCGTGGTGATGGTGAAGGGCCGGCCGTAAACGAAGTCATGGAATTTTTTGACCCCGGCCACAATTGCAAGTCCCTCGTGGTCTATCTGGGTGTAGTTACGCTCTGCCGCAGATAGAGTGCGCGAGTAATACGCGTCCGGGACCCCCCGCCCATCTGGTAGGCCATGCGCCAGCACAGCCCCGATGCCATAGGGCAAAGTGTCACATGCCAACACCACCGGGAGCGACTCGTTGAAGTGGGCCAGGACCGCGTTGGAAATTAAAAGTCCCTTGACGTTCCGAAACGTGGCAGCCTGGCGAGGCCCCCACACCCAAGGGGCCTGCTTGTCCAACAAGTGATGGAGGGGTTCCGCCATTGCCGCCTTGTGGGGAAGAAAGGCGTGGTAAAAGTTCAGGATTCCTAAGAAGGCCTGCAGTTCTACCTTGGACTTCGGTGGCGGTGCCTCCACGATTGCCTTCACTTTCTCGTGGGTCGGGTGGAGGCCCTCCGCATCCACCATGAACCCCAGGAAATCCACAGACGGCACTCCCAGTTTTCCAGTTTGACTTTAAGTCTGGCGTCCCTGAAACGGCTGAGCACAGCGCGGAGACGGTCTGCGAAGTCAGCCGGCGTGGTGGCGGCGATCATCACATCATCAAAGAATGGGGTGACGCCCGGGATTCCTTTAAGAAGGGAGTCCATTAGTTGCTGGAATAGCCCTGGTACCACGCTCACCCCGAATTGCAGCCTCTTCACCCTGAATGCCCCCTGGTGGGTCACAATAGTTTGCGCCTCCGTGGTTGCCTCATCCACCGGTAGCTGCTGGTAAGCTTGGGCAAGATCCAGTTTTCTGAAGATCTTTGCCCCTCCCAAGGTGGCCAGTACATGGCTAACCACAGGGACTGGATATGCGTGGTCCTGTAGCACCTTATTCAACGTGCATTTATAGTCCACGCAGATGCGGACTTTCCCATTTGGTTTGTTTACTACGACTATTGGGGTCTCCCACGCCGCGTGGGAGACTGGTTCCAGGACACCTTGAGCTACAAGGTGATCTAGTTCCGCGTCGATTTTCCACTTGACTGACAACGGAACCGTCCTGGCGCGCATTCTGATGGGGGCCACCTTTGGGTCGAGATGCAGGGACACTGGGGGGCCCGTATACCGGCCTAGGGAATCATCAAAAACCGTTGGAAACTCCTGGCAAATCCCTTTGAAGTCCTGGGTAGTACACATCTGGACTCCCTCGACCGTGATTCCCAGGGGCTCGAACCATTCCCATCCCAGCAAGCTGACCAGGTCCCCTTCGACTACGATTAAGTCCAATTTCCTCTTAAATTTCTTGTATTGCACCCGGAAGGTTCCGACCCCCTTTATCGGCGCCTGATTCCGCTGAAAGTCCATGAGCGCCAGCTGGGCTGCGCGCAAGCGGGGTCCCCCCTTTGGGCATAGGCGTTTCAGGGTGGCTTCCAAGATTATTGAGACTGCGGAGCCCGAGTCTATTTCCATAAGGCATGGGGACCCCTCGATGTTTACAGCGGCTAAGAGTTTTGGGGTGGGTGATTTGCCGGGAAGTAGCAGTACCTTTTCTGCTGTGTGCGTGAGGTGGTAGAGGTCCTCTGCGCCGGCGGCGTCCTTGAAGTGTGCTTCCGCTCTCTGACGCGGTGGCTGGGACCGGATCGTTGCTTTGGAGCGGCATGCCCTTGCGATGTGGCCTGTGCGCCCACAGGACCGGCACGCGATGTTTTGGAACCTGCAGGTCTTCCGATTGTGCTGGTCCCCACAGCTGGCGCACACGGGAGTGCCGGGATGCTGGTGGGCGGCGCTCGCGTTCGCAGCTGGGGTGCGGTGCGGTGCTTGAGGGCGATGTCGGGGCCCAACATAGGCTCGGTGGACGTCCTGTTCCTCTGGCTCCTCTGGCTCGACCTGCAGGGCCGCAGCTGGGGCGGTGTGCGATCGTTCCTAGGCGATGGCAGTGGATAAGGCTACGGCGAGGGTGACAGTCTCCTTTTCCATGATCCGCCGTCTGAGCTTCTCCTCGCGCAGGCCCATGACGAAACGGTCGCGGAGGGCCTAGTCCAAATGTACCCTGAACTGGCAGTCGGCGGCGAGATGGCGCAGCTCCGCCAGGAATTCTGCGGATGTCTCCCTGCCGAGTTGACTGCGGTTGTAGAACGCCACCCGGCAGGTCAGTTCTGACGGCTTCGACGCATAGTGGTCCTGCACCGCCTTGACAATCTGTTCGAAGGTGCAGGCGTCTAGGTCAGTTGGAAACAGCAAACGTTCGACCAGGGACATGACGGCGGTGCCGCAGGAGGCCAGGAGGAACCCTCTCTTTTTCTCGTCGTCCGTGACCGCATAGAACGCTAGGGCAGACTTGACGCCTCGGACCCAAGCGCCCCACTCTTGCAACCAGGCCATGTCGAAGGGCAACAGCAGGCCGGGTCCTGAAATGGTTGCCATTGTGCGCGTCGGGGCTGGTGGAACAGAAACGACCTCTTTGGCTGTGTCACTCATCGGTCAGCGCGGAGCGTATTCTCTCGTTCCCCCTCGACGGCCTGGCTAGCGGCTGAATCCCATCCTCGTCGCCATTATTGTGTAGTGGGTTAGCTGCCTGAAGGATGCAAACCGGCATGGTCCAATGCACGCTTTATTAGTACACAACAAGAACAAACCACTAACAGCCGGCTGGCCAACTATATACATCCTTGGAGCCACACCCCTGGGTCCCGTTGGTGGGTTTGAATCTCCCGCCACAGTTCCCATTGGTTCCCCAGTGGAAGGACTAGGATCCTAGTCCTCATTGTTCTCCCAGAGTCAAGCTCTGGGGAGTTCGCTGGCCCCTGGTGGCGGTCAGCGGACACAACACCCCTGTGGTCACCACTGTGACTAGTTCTCCCCCCTCACTGGCCAGGTTAGGGTGGGTCTCAGCTTGGAAGAGGAAGTGCTCCAGATGCAGTTTCTGCTCCAAGTCTCTCTTCTCCTGCCACGACCAGCCAGCTGACTGGGGGCAGCGGGGGGGTGTTAGCTGTCTGCTCCCAGGGCTTTACTACCGTTCTTCAGTTGTCATCAATTTTCCTTCCTTCCCCCCTTCCCCTCCATCTGCAGGCTGGGGCTTCCACTGCCCATCTCCTCTGTGTTTTGTGGAACTGAATGTATTTCTGACTGATGTGCTTTATTGTTTCGTTCTTGAATGCCATTGGCTTTCCTATCCTGTCCGGTGGTTCCGAGTTTATAATGGCATTTGGGCTCTCTTGTACCCTCTGAATGACTCCAAACCTCAAACACCTCTTTCCCATCATTGTTACAACAGTCAATTGAAGTTTCTATCCAGAGCCACCTATACCTTTTAAACTACTGTGCATTATGTTGGGTTCTGAGGAAGCCCATGGTTTTCATATTGATGCAATTACTCCCCCCACACACACATTTATGTTTACCCAGTGGTCCATGGGCTTCCCTCCAAGGCATGTCCATAATCTGTTTAGGACAGTCACATCTTTACATTTAGGACTGGGAACTCTTGTTTTTTAAAAATATTTTAGTAAACCTTCCACACAACTTATGGAAAGGAGCCTACCTGGCTATAAACTAGAATTCTCTGTTGGAAAGGGCCAAGCCCGCCTGGTACAGTCATCTATAGTGAGGGTCCAACATGGTGCCCAACCAGGAGCACTACAGCGCCCATCAACACTTTTCCTGGCACCCACCTAGTGCTTTTAGAAAGTGGGCAGGATTGGATGGGGATTTGGCCCAGCAGATCTTCTGATTGGCTGTGCATGTGAAAAGGCCTACAGCTTAAACAGAGATTCTCCCTGAAATGTTGAAGAGCTGTTATTACTAGAGTTATGCCTGACTTCCCTCTTTGACATTATGTGGTTGGCTGCTACTCTTGCGGAAGCCATTTTGTGGCTGTGCCCACCACCTTTTGTCAGAAGGTTTGAGGACCCTGATCCATGGGCCGCGATCTTGGTGAAGGGAAAGTGTTTCATTGAAAAATAAACTTAAATAAGATCTTGTTGGCTAAATGGTTGACACCCCCCTCCCCCAATGGGCTCTCTCCAGCCAGATAGTGGGGTGGTGGAATATATAGTCTGTCATTGAAAAAAACTTCTGTTTTTGAAACATCCCCAGTTTCCCT
>NW_015169262.1:151034-168348 GCF_001447785.1 Gekko japonicus
CCAGTTGCCCTACAATTTTATCTTTCCTGAGTTCATTTTGTTCACCTCTCACAATTTTCTTTCAACCCCTCTGGAAATGAAAAATAGAAAAGAATAGATTTACATCGAGAACCTGATGAAATCTTTGAGGACTATGTTGTCATGCATTTGATCAATGTTTTGTTATATTTCTCAGATATTATTCTGTATACTGAACTCCATGTACATTTCTGGACTTGGAATGTGAATTTTTTACCTGTGTGCATGTCTTGGTTTCTGAAAGATTATTCCCTTTTAGTAGTGTGACAAACTATCTAAATTGCACTGGTCTAGGGATCTGCATGGAAATCAGCTGCTGGAGAGTTAAAGCCTGAAGAATCACCCTTAAGGGTCTTATGGAGACTCATCTCCTGCAGCACAAGGTGTTCGAAGTCCAATATTAGATTTTTTGCCAGCAGGACAGAGAACTTCTTTGAGTTAATGATTTTATTAAAATATTTTTATTATGCATAATACTTTTATTAGGCAACGTCTTTATAAACATAAACAAATTAATCCTACAAGATCCTAAAAAAATGCACACAACCCGCCCAGCTCTCCCTAATGTTTCTCAGACTTAATACATAATCATTCCTAATTGTTTATTTATTTATTATTTATTACTTTTGATTTATATCCCACCTTGTCCAGCAAGCAGGCTCAAGGTGGTGTAACACGAGTTAAAATTACAATAAAACACAGATAAAATTCCAACAATAATATATAAAGTGCAGATTAAGTACAAATAACATAGTGCGGATGACAATCGGTGTAAGATGGTCCGGTATGACTAGACCAGTATCCCTGTTAGAGTGCCAGTAACATGGGGGCCATAATAGACATTTTTAATAGCTCGTTCATCGGTGGTGGCTCCTAATCGAAGGTCTGGTGGAAGAGCTCCTTTTTACATGCTCTGCGAAACTATAAGAGGTCCTCCTGGAGCTCATTCCATCAGTGTGGAGCCGCCACTGAGAAGGCCCTAGATCTGGTGATGGCCAATCTGGCATCTTTTGGACCAAGGAGAGTCAGGCAGTTTTGGGTCCCCGACCTCAGTGCTCTCTGGGGAACATGTGGGGAAAGGCAGTCCCTCAGGTAGGCAAGCCCCTGGCCATATAGGGCTCTAAAGGTCAAAACCAGCACCTTGAAGCGGATCCAGTATGCTATTGGCAGCCACTGCAATGCCTTCAGCACAGGCCAGATGTGCTCTCGAATGGAGAGGCCCATCAACAGCCTGGTTGCCACATTTTGCACTAGCTGCAGCTTCCAGATTTGGGACAAGAGCAGCCCCATGTAGAAAACATTGCAGTAGTCCAATCTCGAGGTGACCATAGCATGGATTGTGTTCAAGGAAGGGAAGGGAACCAACTGCCTAATCAGCCGTAGGTGGTAAAAGGCTGCCTTGGCAGTGGCTGCTACCTGGGCCTCCATTGCTAAAGTGGTATCCAGGAGCACTCCCAAACTCCTTACCCTTGGTGCTGGCACCAGCGGCGCCCCATCAAAGGTCGGTCATGGGACCCCTACCCCTGACCTGCTCCGACTCAGGCACAGGACCTCCGTCTTCGTCAGATTCAATTTCAATCAGCTCAGTCTAAGCCAGCCTGCCATATCCTGAAGCGCCCAATCCAGGTCATCTGGGGTAGAGCCGGAATGGCCACCCAACAACAGATATAGCTGGGTGTCATCTGCATATTGGTGACACCCTAGCCTATGCCTCCGAGCAATCTAGGCGGGAGGGCACATATTGACGTTAAATAACATTGGGGACAGCACTGCCCCTTGGGGAACCTCGCAGACCAACGGGTACCTCTGGGATGTCTGCTCTCCTAGTGTCACTCTCTGTCCCCAACCTTGAAGAAAGGAGACGAGCCATTCCAAGGCAAGCCCCTGAATCCCAGTGTCGATGAGGCAGTGGACCAGCAACTGACGGTTGACTGTGTTGAACGCCGCCGACAGGTCCAACAACAGTACCGCTGACCCGCCCTGATCCAGATGCCTCTGGAGGTCATCTGTGAGGGCAACCAGTGTCGTCTCCATCCCATGGCCCAGATGAAAGCCGGACTGGAAAGGGTCTAGCATGGAAGTGTCATCCATAAAGCTCTGCAACTGAATCGCCATTGCTCTCTCCAGTAATTTGCCCAATTAACCGCCCTGATCCAGATGCCTCTGGAGGTCATCTGTGAGGGCAACCAGTGTCGTCTCCATCCCATGGCCCAGATGAAAGCCGGACTGGAAAGGGTCTAGCATGGAAGTGTCATCCATAAAGCTCTGCAACTGAATCGCCATTGCTCTCTCCAGTAATTTGCCCAAATAAGGCAAATGTGAGACCGGCCGGTAGTTAGCCAGTTCGGCCGGGTCCAAAGATGCTTTTTTCAGGAGAGGGTGGACCATCACTTCCTTGAGTGCTCCTGGGAACAGTCCCTCAGCGAGAAACTTGTTGATAATATCCCTAAGGGCACCTCAAAACCCCTCATGGCCAGCTTTTATAAGCCATGAAGGGCACAGGTCAAGGCTGTACATGGTTGGGCGTACCATTGAGAGCAGTCTGTTGACTTCCTCAAGGCTGAGTGGACTGAAATAATCCAGAATAGGACCAGAAGACGTGCATAAAGTTCACTCAAAGTCTCAATTGTGGCGGGGAGGTCGTGGTGGAGGGACAAGACTTTATCTGCAAAATAGCTTGCAAAAGTCTTGCAGCCGATATCCAATTCCCTAACATTAGGTCTGCCCTGTGGAAGATCTGTTAATGACTGAATAGTTCTAAACAATTGTGCCGGGTGTAAGGTAGAACCATGGCCGTGTAGAACTCTCTCTTCCAAGGAGCCCCTCAATTCCCCCACTATTTCCTCTTCCCTGAAAGCCCCACAGCCTCTCCCCTGTAACCACTCCCTTATTTCCTTCCCACCCAACATGTCCCTCTGTGAAAAGTACGGAGACTGAGGCATAGCGTAGTGATTTCAGCTCATAATTTACTTAGGAAAAGAGAAAATTGGAGAGGCCCGCGTTAAATACAAGTACAAGCCACACCCCAACACACACCCAGACCCGTGATTGGATTATTTACAGTGTTACTGCAACCATAGGTTCCTTTGAGGATCCGGACGAGCCTTCTATTGTCTCTGGATGCGAAGGTAGGTTAGTTCGCATGGCCACGTGTAAGGGCGACTGCGTGCACAGTTGCCATTAGAACACAACACTCTGTCTGTCCCTCTGTCTTCAGCTCCCCCCTCCTTGCAGTCCCTACTTAGGAAAACCAGGGCACAGTTGTGAGGTGCCAGCAACTGGGCCAGGCCCACTTGCATGGGGCTCATCACTTTCCCCTGTAACCCCCTCCCTACATTGTTTGGTGTAGTGGTTAAGTGCACGGACACTAATCTGGGAGAACTGGGTTTGATTCCCCACTCCTCCTCCACTTGCCCCTGGCTGGGTGACCTTGGGCAAGCCGTAGTTCTGACAAGAGCTGTCCTTGAAAAAGAGCAGTTTCTGTCAAGAGCCCTTTCAGCCCCACCTGCCTCCCAGGGTGTCTGTGATGGGGAGGGGAAGGGAAAGGAGTTGGTGAGCCGCTCTGAGACTCCTTTGGGTAGTGAAGGGCGGGGTATAAAGCCAATCTCCTCCTCCTCCTCCTCCTCCTCCTCCTCTTCTTCTTCTTCGTCTTCTTCTTCTTCTTCTTCTTCTTCTTCCTCCAAGACATCCCCATATCCTCTCCCCTTTCCCTGTCTCATTCTCTCATTCTTAGCCATTCACCATCCTATCTACCGCCCATCTTCAGCTATTTTTTATTACTTACTTACTTCATTTATACCCCACCTTTCTCCATAGTGGGGACCAAAGCAGTTTACATCATTCTCTTTTTTATTCTCACAACAACCCTGTGAGGTAGGTTAGGCTGAAAGTATGTGCCTGACACAACATCACCTGCTGAGTTTTCATGGCAGAGTGGGGATTTAAACCTGGACCCCCTGGGTCCTACTCTGAAGGTCCAACCACCAGATGTCATAAGGTGACTTAGGGACATAAGAACAAAAAGAGAAGACATGTTGGATGGGAACAATCTCCCATCCAGTCCAATACTCTTCTGTGTCACACAGTGGCCAAAACCCAGGGGCCATCAGGCAGTCCACCAGTGAGGCCAGAACTCCAGAAGCCCTCCCACTGTTGCCCCCCCCCCAGCACCAGGAAGACAGAGCATCCCTTGCCCCAGACAGAGTGATCCATCTGTACTTTGTGGCTAAGAGCCATTGATGAACCTCTTCCCCAAATGTTTATCCAATCCCCTCTTGAAGCTCTCTGTGCTTGTAGCTGCCACATCAATACTCCCTCTAAGCTGTGGAAACTTGTGAGCAAAAATTCTACTTTGTGAGCTACTGGCATTAAAGTTGTGAGTGCGGGATTTGGCTACTGCATAAATTAGTTTGCTCTGGAGCCATACTTCCTAAGATAAAAATGTGTGAGCCAGAGGCTAAAAAACTGTGAGTGTCAGGTTTCCAGTCAAATCACTCTCCACACACACTTTCGCAGTGAATGTTTTATTTAGAGATATGAGATGCTGTGGGTTCAAACTCTTTGTTAGGACTGATTTGCAAGGCGGGAAACACAAGGTATAGGTAGAACCCCAAATTCCATGCATTCAACGTCAGCGGTACTACAGTGGACCTGAAAGATATACAACCACCATCTAGCCAGGCACAGAGTTTACTCCAAGGACATTTCTTGTGAGAACAATGTCTTGGGGCCTCTTCGGAAACTTACCAAGCAAGCCTCCCTAGTTCACTAAGCGCACTCACTCACTCCCCCCCCCTCAGGAATGCAATGGCAGGCGAGGGCAATGATAAGGGAATGGATACAGAGCACAAGCAGACCACAGCGGGTAAATTATAAAGAAGGGATATGGAACATGAGCAACAGAATACATTATCAAGTGCCAGCCCTTCGTCCCTGTTAGAGGCCCAAGTCTGACAGTGAGCTTGCTCACACTAACTCGGCTCAGAGGGAACACCACTTCCTACAGCAGTGAATTCCACATCTTAATTACTCTTTGGCTGAAGAAGTACTGTGGCTGAGCTTCCTGAAGAGACGGCCCCAAGGTCGTCTGAGGCAGTCTCCCACCAGCATCAACAGGAAGCTGCTGGAAGTGAAGGGCTGGGTGCTGTGCGCCGGACTTCATGGCGAGAGAGTCAGGTGGCCAGACAGGCAATCCCTATGCTTTATTCCTGTGTTTTCTGCCACTGTCCCCTTTGAAATGTAGCCCGTATTCTCAGGGACAACTGCTTTCCTTCCATTCACTCTCTCCCAGATCTTCCTTCTCCCTGCACGCACCGAGGGACAACACACTGTCCTCTCTTGGCACCAGGAAGTAGATGGCCCTCTTTGCCATTTGCTCCCATCCTTAGCCAGTAAGCTTAAAACTCTATCCTATCTCTCCTCTTTTCTATCTAGAGGGTACTTCTAAAATAAAGAGACAGGTATTTCTCTTTTAAATGGAAAATGTGGCTCTGTGTAACTTTGTGGCACTCTATGCTTTGTTGGATGTACTCCTGTGCTAGAAGCTTTATACACTCTGCTAACTAGTAAGTGGTTACTCGACTGACTATACCAGCTGACCCCAAGCTGCTGGGCCAAAAAAGACATCATCCATCAGCAGGGATGGGCACAGACCCAAACCCCGAACCAAAATCTGGGCCGAACATTGCTTTGCGGGGGCTCAGACAACCAGCTCGAAGGCCATGTGTCTGGAAGCTTGAGTACCCAATCTTTTCATACTCATCTCAGAAGCATTCGGGTACTTTCACCAGAGAAACCTCACCCCGACCATTTCACACGGAAAAGTGGGTGTGGGTGGAATTTTCAGCCATTGATGGACCAATGCCAGGCACCCGAGGCTGACAGGCATCTCCGATTTCCAATCAGAGACGTCCATCCTTCTCTTTGGTGGGCCGGGGGGGGGGATTTATTGGAGTCACTGGCTGGGTGGGTGCAGAGACCAGCTGGATCTCCTGACGATGATGCCAATCTGTGTTCCTCCGCTGCAATGCCTGGTCACTGCCTGCCTTTTTTCTCTTCCTGCAAGGGGTGGGAAACTGGGCTTGAATACTTTTGCTTTCACAATGAGTTTTTGGTTTGACTCTGGGATTGCCTGTTTCCTTGGCAAGTCAAGCAGTGAAGTCACACCTCCCCTTCTGAGGGTTCTGCAAGCGGCTGTACTCCCTGCCCGCTCGCGGTGGGGTTTCACTTTTCTGCTCATCCCAAAAGGGCACCTGCCCTCCCCTGGCCAGTTGGCGATCAACCATCCAGCCACTCTCGGGAGGAAATCGGTGACTTCCCTTAGCACTGGCTGTGGGTCTTTTCTTCTTTCTGCACCCTGCCTCCCTGGGTTGGTGAAGCCCCTCACCTCGGAGTTCCTTCTCTCTCCCCCCCTCCCGCTCTGCCCCTTGGCGACCAAGTGTCAAACCACCTTCTGGGGGCGTGCAGCTGGCACTGGCCAAGTCCCCCGGGCACAGGCTGTGGGTCGTCTTCTCTTTCTGCACCCAGCCTCCCTGGGTTGGTGAAGTCCCTCACCTCGGAGTTCTGTCTTTGGCCTGGAAAGTGCGCACCCCACTCTCTCACCGCTTCCTGGGGGAGGTTTGCAGACTGCCCTTGGAACTGACTGTGGGGCTCACGTTTCTTCTTTGAAAGAGCGCCCCCCTTTTGCTTGGGTCGCTGCAGTCTCAGACTTTGCAGTTCCTTGTCTCCCGTGGCAAGTGGCCACCCCACTTTCAAAGCAATTCTGGGGAGGGGTTTAACTGCCCTTGACACCAACTGTGGGGCTTGCCTTCACTGCCCCTGCCAAAATAAAGAAACCCTTCTCCCTGGGTGGGTGGGTCGAGTCTCTGCCTTGGAGTCCCCCTCTCTCCTCTGACTGCTGGCTGTGGGGACTTGCCTCGACTGCCCCTGTGGAAAGGGGGGAAAACCCTTCTCCCTGCGTGGGTTGAGTCTCTGCCCTCAGCCCCCTCCATTCCCCCACAACTCAAGTAGCCACTTTTTCACCCCCACTACGTGTGTCTTACGTGTCGGGATATGAGTTGTGGTCACGGGCATGGGCAGGTGGGAAGGCAGGACACACTGACCACAGGTGGTGAGATATGGCTGCATTCTCCCACACCAGTGCCCTCCTGCTCAGGCACTGGGTCAGCGACCTCCGGGTCAGTGGCCTCCGTTCCCCTGCAGTGTCCATGGGGCTGGTCTTGGTCACCAGACACGAGCCCCCCCCCCGTTCCAGGTGGGCTGCAGGGGTATAGTACGCATGAGAGGGAGGAGACCGCCATGACGGTGGCCGAAGCGTGTCATCCTGTTCCATGCTCGGGGATTCCCAGCCGCAATCACCCACCTGTCCCTCAACCGTTGGTACGCCCCCCCCATCAGTCCAGGGTCTGAGTCCAGAAAAAGGTTATGCCTGTAAAGCACCCCACTGATGGGCATCGGGGCACAGCTGCAGTCTGCTTTTGGGGGCTACTACGTTGGTTGGCCCCGTGGTACGCCATTCCCTCCCGGAGGACCATGAGCCGGCACATGCTGCCCGCCATCTATCAGTGAATGGGACCGGGAAAAGAGCACCTGCTGTCCCCGTCACCTTCCCGGGCAGGGCGGGAGGCTGGGCCCCAACCAGTCCTCATGTCCAAAGGACTGTGTGGTTGGCCCCAGGGAGACAGAGGCACCGGCAACCGTGCGGGTGGTTCCCCGGGGAGGTCCTCTGGGAGTCGGGTGCCTGCAGCTGAACCAGTTCTGCTCTGGACTGTCTGGACAAGTCCTCCAGAAGCAGTTTCCCTGGGGGCACCAGTCTTGGGGGTCTGCTACTCATACCCCCCAGACCCGACAGGAACATGACTTGTGGGGGCACATGGAAGGCCACCCCAGGGGCAGGCTGTGTGTGTTGGAGGCCTCTAGCTCACCCAGGTCACTTTTGGTCACTCCTGAACCAGCGGGGGGGGGGACGTTCCATTGAAAAGCATTGTCTCTTTGGGGGTCTGTAGCTTGGCCCCCTGAAGGCCAAGAGGGACGGAAATTGGTGGGCACATTGAGGAGAGGGAGCTGGAATTATTCTGAGAATTTGGGCCCCCAGGGTCCCCCGGGGGTCTTTTTTGCATCTGGACCAGTCTATGAACCAGTTTGCAAACCGGCTGCACTTCAGTTCGGTTCAGTCCGGGGCAAAATTTGGAAAGTGCCCATCCCTATCCATCAGTAAGCCTATGAAGTACTAGCTGGAGTGGAGGAGCAGGGAAACCTGTCCTCTTTAGTCAGGAGACTGCTAGAACCTCAGTTTGGTAGCAATCTTTTACTGAGGGACTGGGTGGCATGTATGTTTGATTTGTAGATGTTTAAAATTAAATACTTTTTTTCTGTTGAAGACTTAAGTTTTTATTTCCAGGGAACTTGACCAACAACCTGGTAAGGCTTACAAGCATTTGGGGTCATCCCAGATATCTTTGTCCAGTCCTGGGAGGAAATGTATTATTTACTGGGCTAACACAATGACTAAGGCTCACAAATTCCTGGAAACATCACTGGAACAGTTTGTTTTTCAGTAAGGCAGTCCAGGTCCACTAGCATGCTTCTCTCACAGTCATGGAGAAGGACTACACTTCAATACATCCCAATACATTCTTTGTCAACTGTTTTTAATTTTAAAAAGCACTACAACTTGAAAAGTTCTACCTACGAAGTGTTAATTCTGTATTATAAGTAATGCACAGTAACACTGTCTATTTTATGTATAGTTCAAAAGTTTTGTTTTTGAGTTTTTCTTAGATAAATATGTCATCCAATGCTATGCTCTATCGTAACAGATAAATAAGCTCAGCATAAATAATTGCCTGCGGCACGTAAAGCAGTCTCCCGGTGTCCACGGTCCCAATAAGTTTCCATGGGTAGTTCCTGTGTCATTTGCAGAACTACAAGTGGAAGCAAAAAGAAGCATTTGAGAAACAGGTAATTTCAGATGCTAAAATGGTAGCTTTAAAGATTCAATATTCCCTCTAAGCTCCACAGTGTTGTGAGCAAAAATTCTACCTCATGAGTGAAAAAAGCTAGTAGCATTAAAGTTGTGAGCAAGTCTACATTTGACTATCACGTAAATTATTTTTAGAAGGTTTTTTCCATAACCTTGTAAAAAATCTCAGAATGAATTCTTTTAAACTATATTTAAACTATATTTTAACAATAATTTAATCATTATAAGAGAAAACAGAATCAAAACAAATTTCATTACAAAAAATATTGTCCTCTACAGGGTAGACCAGGCCTCCGGTCTACCCACCCCAGTCTACTTATATTGGTAGACCTGGCCTTGGACCATTGCCCTGTGCTGACCCTTAGAAGAAGAGATAAGAGATTGGATTTATAGCCTGCCCCTCACTACCTGAAGGAGTGTCAGACTCCTCCTCGCATCTTAATAAGCACGCTTTTGAAGAAAAGGTAACTTTATTAGAGCTGAAGGTGCATAACAGGATCACTGTTCAGAATGAGGGGTAAAAGCAATGGCAAAGCATATAATAAACATTCAAACTACTACGTGCCAATTGTGGGGGTTCCCACGCGTGCCCTTGGGCCTGAGAACTAACGGTCCCAAGCCTCTCACGTTATCTTCTTCTCACAGCTTCTCTACACTAACAAGCTCTTGCCTCCACCTGTGGCCTTGAGCTAGATAGTTGTTTTGGCAAGCTACACAGACATGCGCATCTACGATTCTACAGTGAAAAAGGCAAGCGCACACACATATACAGAATGAAAACAAAACATTGGCAGCTTGCTGACAAGGAGTCTCACATCAGCTTATGATCCCTTTCCCTTTTTCTTCCCCTCCCCACAACAGACACCCTGTGAGGTAGGTGGGGCTGAGAGAGCTCTTTTGAGAACTGCCCTTGAGAGAACAGCTCTGAAAGAACTTATGACTCACCCAAGGTCACACCAGCAGCTGCATGTGGAGGAGCAGGGAATCAAACCCGGTTCTCCCAGATTAGAGTCTGTACTCTTAACCACTACACCAAACTGGCTGTCTTAGAAAACATACCTGCACCTTGGGGGGGGGGGGTAGAACACTTGCATTCTACTTTTTTTTTTTAGTAAAATATGACACCCAGCATTACAGGTCAAGTATAGCAGAGGTGGAACAATCACTGTAAGAACCCTGCCTAACCTGGTTTCCGGTTTATGGTGGTGTGCTGAGCAGTCACACCTCCCAGGGGTGAAGCTGTGCTCTGGCCGAAGGAGGGGGGTGCGCAGGATCGTCACCCCCCCAGAGACCCGGCTGAAGGGGCTCTGGCCATGGGACTCTTGAGGGGTTGCCTCTTCGCCGGCGCGATGCCGGGGAATTGAGGCGCCTCTCCGTCCTGAAGATTCTTCATGCTATGAGAACGAATGGAACCAAGCAACGCTGACTGGGGCAAGCGCAGGAGGTGGAGCGAAAGAAACAGAGCTTAAACGAGGTCTGAGGACCAACTATGAACGTGAGTTCAATCTAAGCGTTTAAATAAAAGTAAAAGAAAGCTCCCCAACCCCCCCACGGAACAGAAAATGAGGCGAGCGGGGGAGGGATGCCTCCCAAATGCACGTACTTAAAAGAGAATTGGAGGGGGGAGTGGAAGAAAAAGCGAATAAAAATGTTAAGATTTACCAAGGCGAGTTCGAGCGTACAAGCACTTTTAAAATATTGGTTAAAGTAAACAATCCACAAAGATGGCAGGGAAGAGGATGGAGAAAGAGAAACTTTTTAAAGCGAAAGGGACTGAGAGCCCAAGACCAGAAGCAACCAGTGAGCTGGCAAAGACATTGGCGGAATCCATGTGCCCTCTGCTAGACCAGATGAATAATCTCAAGCAGCAGCTGTCAACAGTGAATCAATGTATCATCACCCAGCAAACACATTCGAGTGAGACACTTAAAATGATGAATCAAACAGCTGAGAAGGTGAAAGAAGTGGACGCCACTGCACAAAAGGTGAAGAAGAAAGTACAAAAGTTGGAAAAGAAGCAAATCTCCACGGAAGATCAGCTGTTACAACGACAAATGGAAAAAGTCAATTTGATTCTTCGCTTTCAGGGCCTTCCAGAGACTAAAGGAGATAATCTGAAGGAAAAGATGAGTGAATTATTGGCCCCAATGACAGAGATGAAGGCGGAATCTTTCCTGAGCGTTATGGATGTGGCCTACAGGTTATATTCAGGATATATAAAGAAAAACAATCTGCCTGGGGAAATAGTGATAAGATTCTCGAAGAGATGTGTGAGGGATGCAATTGTGAAAGCGGCATCTGGAGCTCCTTTGAAAGTTGTAGATAATACTATCAGAATCCTTACAGACATTCCATTTGAAATAAGACAAAGGAGAAAGAAGTACAAAGATTTAATTCTTTTTCTCCAAACGCAATTGGATACAGATGGCTAACACCAGAAGGCGTGATCTTCAAAATCAAGGATAAAAAGGAAAATATTGACTCTGTTCAGAAAGCACAGAAATCTTTGAGAGTCCACATGGGAGAGCCAGAGAAGGAAGAAAAAGAAGGGATGGACAGTAAGTCCAGCGGCGAGCTGGACTCGGGGTCTTCCGGAGAGGACTCTCTATCAGAGAAAGGGGCAACCACCCCTAAAAGTCCTTATAAACTGCGGAAGAGACTGGGCAAGGGGAAATGAAGACTAAAGGATTCTGAATTGTGCCTTTGGGGGAAAAAAAATTATACTAGATGCTTAGGGGTCTTTCGGGTTAACAGTGATAGTTAAGATATGAAAAGATAATATTATAGTTGAATCAGTTCATAATGGGATTAGCATGATTGAGAGATAACGTGTGCCAAGCTAACTAGATGATCTCCTCTCTTGGATTTTTAGATAATAGTGGGTATCTTTTCTTTATCCCTTAATGTCGTCCCCTTCCCTATTTCTGTTGTAGTTTGTAGTCTTTATAAAAATGTAATAATAATTTAAAAAATCCCCTCCGGGGGGCCAAAAAAAAAAAAAAGAACCCTGCCTAACCTAACAAAAAGGAAGTTTCTTCTTCTTCCTCTTCTTCTTCCTCTTCCTCTTCTTCTTCTTCCTCTTCTTCCCCTTCCTCTTCTTCTTCTTCTTATAATATCACCCTATCCCAGCTTACACTGAGCTCTGGGTGATGTACAAAAGGCATAATAACATAAAATATATATAAGCATTAGAATTCAATATACAACTTAATAAAAATTACAGAACACAACCTCCATTGTTTGAGCTAGCCTCTGAAACATTGTGTGCCAGTGTCCCCTAGCAGTCCCCTGAGGGAACTGTGGCTTTACTATGTACATAAATCCCAAATATACTTTATTTGGGACAAGTTAATGACAGCTGTGACCCATGATATTCGAATGGAACCCGTATGTTGAGATGTTGTGGATGTCTGAGCCCCAAATATTGACCGCAAGCAGGGAAAGTCCATCAACTTCCTTGCCTGGGTGCTTTCCAGACGCTCTGGGAACGGGATGCTGGACAAGATGAGCATATGGCAAATGGTGCTTTCTTAAGTCTCAAATAATTTACTCTTTACAGATCTCGGCTGACTAATGGAATGAGGGCAAGCCACACATTCCGTCTGGTTCCAAGATTCTTTCCCACCCTTTTAAAACAGAATACACGAAAGTCCCTATGCAAGTTTTGTCAGGGGGATCAGAGAATTAGCCTAACGCTGGACAATTCCACAACAGTTATGTTCTAACACTAATACTAATAGTTGTGGAAACGTTCAGCACTGGATGCATTCTCCGATCCCCTGACAAAGCCTGAATGGCAAAAAGTGCAGGGGCTTTGCATGACAATAGAGCGGCACATGCAGGAGCTTGGCTCCTGGAACAAAGGAAACTTTGGATCTTGGTTTCCCCCAGCCCAAACCAATAGCCACTTTGGCGGGACATTCAAAGCCTCCAATGGGAATAGGGGGTGCTGGGTGGATATGTATATAGTTGGCCCTGTCGGACCGTTACAGTTAGTCTTGTGTTAAGTACAATAAACGTGTGCAACCGCATGTCGTCGTCCGAGTCCTCCATGTGGCAAACCCAGTACTTTTCAGTGACGACGAAGGTGGGATCCCGCTGAGCCAGGCCTGGCTCGCATCCCAGCACAGCACCGTGCATCATTCCAGCCGACGTGCCCCGCATCGTTCTCGAGCAGCACCACAACGCACACCGCCTCAAGGAACCCCACTCCCCGCTAACGCTACGCCATGGGGGAACTTGGAGATCTTCGATCCAGCCCATCCCAAACTCTTGGACTCGTGGACCGACCAACTGACATGCCATTTCGTCTACAATGAGGTCACCGATCCGGGCAAAAGACGAGCCCTCCTCCTGAGCTCCTGTGGAGTGAACACAGTCCGCTTCGCCAAAAGCCTCCTCGCGCCCCGGTCAATCCTCGAGTGTTCATACGAGGAAATCATTGATGCCCTGACGGGGGTACCTCATGCCCCAGCCAACCACGCTCGCCAGGCGCATCGAGTTCCAGAAACCGGGCGAGTCGGCCGCGGCTTTCATGGTGGCCCTATGCCAGCTGGCTATGGACTGTGCCTTCACCAAGGTGGAGAAGAACCTCTTGACGCAATTTGCGTGGGGCATCAGCGACCTGAAGCTGCGGAGGAAGATGATAGGCACCGCCAACATAAAAATCGACGCAGCCCTACAACTCGCCATCACCCACAAGGCCTCCTACGGTGACTGTCCGCTGGCAGCATCTCACCTAGTGCTCCGCGACTCGGGCCCCGAAAACTCGGAGGAGGAGGACGTCTGTCTCGTCCAGCCGCCCTCGCATCGAAAGCCACCAGGTCCTGCGGCCTCTGGACCCATCAGAAAGACCACAGGCCGTTCCTCATGCGCCAGTTGTGGCGAGGCACACAAGCCGATTCCACGACGCAACTTGCCACACCTGTGGGAAACAGGGTCACCTCGCTCGCATCTGCTGGTCAAAGGGAAGCCGGCACCAGCAGCCCCCCACTCAGGCATGCCGCCACGCTGCCACCAACGAGACGGCAGCAGAGACATCCAACCTCTACCTCCTCACAGACCGGCCATCCCTACAGGTACTCCACCTCCCCAAGTTAGAGGATACCCCGAAGATCCAGTTAACTGTTCGGATTGAAGGGTCCCCCTGCACAATGGAAGTGGACTCTGGGTCAGCAGCGTCCATCATTTCCGTGGACACGCTATGCAGACTTTGCCCTGAGGGGGGACCCTGCTTACCACCCTCCCATTTGAGTTTCGTGGACTTCCAATGGAACCCGGTTCCAATCAGGGGGGTGGGGACGTTCCAGGTACAGTTCCAGGGGTTCGAGGGACTGTTGGACCTGATAGTGGTGGAGGGAAATCTGGTCAGTCTCCTGGGCAGGGCCTGGTTTGCGCCGCTGGGCATCCCAGTGGGTGTTGGGGGAGTACTTAAATGTGGTCTTTGGGATTTTTCAGAGATTTGTGGGGAGTTTCCGGCTGTTTTCGATGGGGCTTTAGGTTGCTAAAAGGGCCCCCAAGTTTCCTTACAGTTAGACTCCCTGGTGGTCCCTATCTGTATGCGGTTCTGCACAGCTTCACTTGCCATACGGCCTAAAATTGATGCGGAGCTGGACAGCTTGGTGGCGCAAGGGGTACTGGAGGCAGTTCCACATGCTATATGGGGAACGCCCATCGTGACCCCCTTCAAGCCAAACGGTGAAGTCCACATCTGTGCGGACTACAAATGCACAATTAATAAGGCCCTCCACGACCACTCATACCCGGTCCCGGTTGTTAGTCATGTTTTGGCCTCGCTAGTGGGAGCTTAGATTTTCGGGAAACTAGACCTGGCGCAAGCTTATCAACAGCTGCTGGTCGACGAGGCCATGGCCAGGGCGCAGAACATAGTCACCCACAGGGGGGCCTTTAAGGTAAAGAGGCTACAATTCGACGTGAGCGTAGCCCCGTGGATTTTTCAGCAACTAATGGACTCCTTGTTAAATCCCTTGTTAAAAGGGATTCCTGGAGTGACGCCGTTTTTCAACAACATCTTGATTTGCTGTGGCATTCCCACGACGACTTCACCTCCTGCCTCCACGCCGTCCTGCAACGCTTTGACTCAGCTGGCCTCAAAGTGAAATGGGAGAAGTGCCTCCTCGGGGTTTCGGAGGTGGACTTTCTGGGGTTCAGGGTAGATGCTACCGGCCTTCATCCGGCGAAGGACAAGGTGAAGGCCATCGTAGAGGCCACCGCCCCCACATGCAAAGCGGAACTACAGGCATTCTTGGGACTAATAAACTTTTACCACGCCTTTTTGCCACACAAGGCTGTGGTTGCAGAGCCTCTTCACCGGCTGCTGGATAAGTTGGCCCCTTGGTCATGGGGCCCGAGGGAGGCGGCAGCATTCAGAGGGGTGAAGGCACTTTTAATTTCTAACGACATACTTGCCCATTTTGACGAATCCCTCCCGTTTGTCCTTGCTTGCGACGCCTCTCCCTATGGCTTCGATGCTGTGCTTGGCCACGTCCTTCCTGATGGCCACGAGGTTCCTGTGGCCTACTACTCATGAACTTTAACGGCTGTGGAGTGTAACTAAGCGCAAATCGACTGAGAGGGGTTGGCAATCGTAGCGGGGGTGAAAAAATTCCACAACTTCGTTTACGGCTGCCCCTTCACAATTGTTACGGACCATAAGCCCCTCTTAGGCCTCTTGGCTGCTGACAAGCAAACGCCCCAAGTCTTGTCTCCCCGGGTGCTCAGGTGGTCGCTGTTCCTGGCTGGATACCAGTACCGCCTGGAACACCACCCGGGCAAGGCGATAGGCCATGGCGACACACTGAGCAGGCTGCGGCTGCCCGTCACAGACGCTGACCCCGCTCCTGCACCGGGGGTCCTGCTCGTCGAGGATCTCCCAGAGCCCCCTCTGCATGCTGCCAACATCACAGCCAAGTCAAACCGCGACTCCCTCATCTCCCTTGTCTTGGGCTGGGTGGTGAGGGGTTGGCCTATGTCCTCCCCGGGGGCTGAGTTCTCAGCCTTCACCACCAGTAAGGACGAGCTATTGGCACTGAAAGGGTGCCTCCTGTGGGGAGACCGTGTCATGGTCCCTAGCGCCCTGAGACAGAGGGTCCTCGTGGCTCTCAACAAGGCACACCCCAGCATTGTAAGGATGAAGGCCCTGGCCGGAGCTATGTGTGGTGGCCGGGGATCAATGCCGAAATCGAGTCCTGGGTCTGGAGGTGCCAAATCTGCCAGGAAATTCAGCCCAACCCACCAAGCGTGCCCACACAGTCACGGGAATCAACCCGCAAACCATGGTCCCAGCTACATATCGATTTCACTGGACCATTCCAGGGACTACTATTCTTAGTGATGGTTGACTCCTACTGCAAGTGGCTGAAGGTCAGCCCCATGTCGATCACCTCCGCAAAGGCAGTAATCAGATCACTACACCGGATCTTCGCCACGCATGGCCTGCCGGACACAATAGTCTCAGACAATGGGGCAGCCTTCATGTCTGCAGAGTTCCAGGAGTTCCTCCAAAGAAACTTGATCAGGCACATCCGCTCGGCACCCTTACACCCCGCGACCAACAGCCAGGCAGAGTGCAGGGTGCGTACCGCGAAGGAAGCCCTTAGCCAGATTTCAGAGGGAGACTGGGAGTTCCACCTCGCCCGTTTCCTCATGACCCATAGGACAACTCCTAACGCTGTCACTGGCAACAGCCCCACCGAGTTGTTGATGGGCTGGCGCCTGGCAATGCTGCTAGACAGACTGCACCCCGACCGGGCACCGGACTCAAGGAGGTTGATCAAACAGCGAGAGGCTCTGAGAGGGTTCTTCCTAGGGGACCCAATATTCCTCCGGAACTACGGGACCGGGGGCCCCTGGATCGCGGACCAAGTCACTGGGGTCAAGGGACTAGTCTCCTACAAGGTGTCAACAGATGACAGTCGACTTCTGCAGAGACACATCGACCAACTACAAAGGCGACAACTCCCGGAACCAGGAGCCCCCCCCCGGTTGACGACCGGAGCGGGAGCACCAGTTCAGGAACCTGACGTCCCAGCCGACACCCAGACCAGCGAGGAGGCCACGCCGAGCAGAACTCTCCCGGAAGCAATCGAGCCACCAGCCCAACAGCCGACACCACAACTGGCCCAACAACCCCTGGGGCCAGCTAGCCAGCGGGAACCGGGGGTTAGGGAACCAGTGCTGGCCCCCAGGTGTTCCCTATGGGAGCACCGGCCCCCCACTTACAAGACTACGATACATAGGAAGAGTCTGAACTATGGGGGGAGGGGTGTTATGTACGTGGACCGCCACCAGGGGTCC
>NW_015169262.1:172124-175769 GCF_001447785.1 Gekko japonicus
TGTCGTACAGAAGAAACGGTGGCTGACATTCTGACTAAGCCACTGACCAAAGAGAAATTTGAACATCTACGTAAAATGTTGAATATGATTGGTACAAATGTTGAATTGAATAATGAATAACGTTTTTGTATGTGTATGTATGACTTACATGTTAGACCTTGAGAAGGGGTGTTGGAAATGTATGTGTTTACAAGGTCTGATTCAGTCATTATGGGGTTAACTTGTATTCCTAGTTTGCTATTGTTTAGACTGACCTGGAAGGGATACCTGGCACCAAGCCAATGGGGGATTTGCCCGGGAAAAGTAGCTTCTACTTTGATGCAGATTGGTCATTTGTTTCAGGTGACTTCCTTTCTAGGGTCAAGAAGAAGGAGACAAATCTCCATTACGTGTGTGCTTTTCTTGTCTGTAGGAAGCTTAGAAATGTAGCTCTTAGCATCATGTTAAATTGTAGCAATCCCGTGAAACCTTTTCCCTTAGTAATAAAGGTTTTTTAAAGGCAAAGAACTCTCTTCTTTCCAATAGAGCAAGATCCATCAAATAGTCTGAGTATTAAACAATTATTGACTATTTTACAACAGGCGGGACATTCAAACCCTCTAATGGGAATAGGGGGTGCTGGGTGGATATGTATATAGTTGGCCCTGTCGGGCCGTTACAGTTAGTCTTGTGTTAAGTACAATAAATGTGTGCAACCGCATGTCGTCGTCTGAGTCCTCCATGCGGCGAACCCAGTACTTTTCAATTTGCTGGCACATTGCTGGGTGCAGCCCGATTTTTCTTCCTGTAAACAGAGTACAGCTGCTGGGCTTGTGATTTTAAAGGGGAAGCTGGTATAGGAGAGAGGGAGCATTTTTCCCCATGGGGCAAAAGCGTATGTGTTCTGTGCTGTCAAGTTGTTTATGGTGACCCTATGAATTAACAGCCTTTAGAACATCCTCTCGTTGGCAGCCTTGCTCAGGCCTTAAGGGCCTTTGTGGCTTCCTTGGCTGAATCTGTCCATCTCCTGTTGGGTCTCCCTCTTTCCTTCCTGCCTCTTCCATTGAGTCTTGCCTTCTGAGGTGACCAAAGTATGATACCCTCAGTTTTAGCTTCTAGGATAAGTTCAGGCTTAATTTGATCTAGATTCCACTTATTTGTTTCTTTAGCGGTCCCTGGTGTCCGTAAAACTCTCCTCCACCACCCCCTTTCAAATGAACCAGGGTGATCCTGGCCTTAGGTACAGCAAAAATGGAGGGGGAAAGGGTGATGAAGTGACCCTTTGCAGGGCCCTCTGCTGTGGAGCTTTTGGATGTCTGGCTGCCCCGTTCTTCTAATGGAGAATCTGCAGAAACTGTTCTTCACTCACTATTTCCTAGCGACAGCCTCCACAGCTGGGAAAAGGCTCCCCCCTTGTGGGCCAGATCACCAGGAAGGTCTCCTGGGCCAGCTTCATAGAAACGAAGAGGAAACACACAAGAGCAAGACTCCCATTCATTTTGTAGGGCTCAAGCAGAAACAGACTGGTCGAGACTTTGGAAAGACAGAAACACAAAGAAGACCACAAGACCGGGAGCCCAATAACCAACCTGCTGCACAAGATGGAAAACAAGGTAAACAAGCTTTCTTCAAGCAGAGATTTTATTTACTTATTTATTTATTTATTACTTATTTCAAGTTATATTTATCAGATCAAATTTATGTAAGCTCTAAGGAAGAGATTTTAAGTGAGCTGAACCCAGACATTGAGGCAATGACCACTGAACCTAGGGACCTGGAGGAAGAGAAGGAGAAAGAACACAGAATTGCAAGGATCAGACTTGGCCTCGAAAAGTCATGTAACTGATCTACAAAGAATCAGGAAATGCTGCTACCACTCTCTGATTCCAACCACCTTGTAACTCTCCCCACCTGGGCTAAAATAGCGCCCCCTCCCCCAAAAGCTTCTGCCTTGATGTGCTCCAGTGCTGCAGATCAGAGGAATCCATGACTGGCACGAGTTAGCAAGCTTCAGAGCACAGCAGGAGCAACCACTCTGTGCAGGAGGCAAAGGGAAAGCCTGGGAGGGAGGAGGGAAGGGGACTCTCTCTCTCATTGGCAAAGCCTGGGAGGAAGGCAGCAGGAGGGAAGGAGAATCTCTCCCTCATTGGCTGAAGGCTTGTGACAGATTTCACACCAACCCCTAGTGCCGATTGGAGGGGCATGACACCACTGTGGCTATGGGCCTGTACAGAGTTGCCATAAGTTGGCTGCGACTGGACAGCCCTTTCCACCACCATCAAAGTCCTGTCTGGGTGGGCCAGAGAATGGCATTGACATGGTGCTGTCATGGTGCAGGGGGAAATTCTGATGTGGCAAACAATTATTGTTAAAAGAATCCACTAAAAGGATCATCAGGCATCTTGTGAAATGTAAGGTGTGGAATCTGAATAGGTGCTTGTTTGGGGTTTCTATAGATTGATGGCAATTATTCCCACTGGAGGCCCCGTTCATATGAGCCCATTTGGGACAGGAGTGGGACGGAACAGGGGCGGAGCAAACGGACGTGATCCCACCTCAACATCTGGGGAGCGTGCCGTCTCCGTCCCTGATCCGGCCCAAATGGCGCTACCCCGCTGCAAACACGCACCACCTATCTAGGTGAGCGCCCCAAGCCGGCCGTGGGATCGGCGGCGCGTCCTTGCGCCACCGCATCCCAGCCCCCGGCCGTACTGCGCATGCTCGGGCATGCGCAGTTTGGCAGCCTCCCCCTCCCATCCGGCTCGTCCTCCCCGGCGTCTGCTCTTGCCGGGGAGAAGAGGCGCTGCGGCCAGGGGATCCGTGGGATCCCGCCGCAGCGTCTCAACGTTGGAGCGGCTCTATTAGCCGCACTGTTGCTTCGTGGTTTCCCTGCCGTATGGCAGGGGCCGGAATTTATCAACGGCAAGCATGTGGCTTGTAAATACAAAGCACCACAACTCCAGAGATCCCTCTGAGGCTGAGAGAGACCTGAGAGCTTAGAACAAACTGTTTTGCTAGCAAGCAGTGGGTTTCAAAGCTCAGAATGGTGACAGCCCCTCAACTACAAAAACCAGCACATGAACTCTGGAGGCAACAGCCATACACCATGAAGACTCTAACCATAAGGTGTGGTGAGGGTTGAAGGAAGAAGGCATGTGCTTTTCGTGTGTGGGGTGAAGACCAATGGCCAAGTTCTCAAAAATGGAACCATGTGCTCCAGCTGTGGGAAACTCCACCACCAGTTTGGTTTCAAAATACAAATCCCATGTATGAGAAAACAGCCAATAGTAAATCCTGTATGTATATCATTCCAGGTTGACTGAAAACCACAGAAAAGCACATCAGTGCTGACAGCACGTGCTTCACCTCAGGGGGTACAGAGAGGAAGGTTGTTCACTGTTTTCCTAGGCATCTCCTGGTCACTGACACTTTTCGTGGTGGGAGCAGAGACATTAATTCTTCGGTCATCTGGAGCAAAGCAGTGCTGACTAAGGAAGACAGAGATTCAAAGTCACTCTACTGAATCTTTCATTGGAGAAAGGGGAATGTGCAGTACCACAATAAAGTTCCCGGGAGATGACCTATAACAAGAATGGAATATTAAATTGCTGGTATCACCCAGCCTGATGTAATGGTACCATCAATCAACTAGCCACTTCTCAGTCA
>NW_015169262.1:176682-177779 GCF_001447785.1 Gekko japonicus
CATCCTGTACTTTTTTCGGGTCCATTTCCAACCCTCCCGCTGAGATGCGGTAGCCCAGAAAGTCAATGTGCGTTTTATGGAATTCACATTTGGACAGCTTGGCAAACAGTTTGTGCTTATGTAACGTCTCTAGGACTTCCCTCATCAATTTCACATGTGAAGGGAGGTCGGGGGAGTACACCAACAGATCATCCAGATAAACAAGGACCCCCTTGAATAAATGTTTATGTAATACTTCATTTATTAAGTTCATGAACACCCCTGGCCCGCCTTGAAGCCTGAAAGGCATAACCAGGTACTCAAACTGCCCCAATGGCGTGTTGAACGCGGTCTTTGCTTCATCTCCTTTCTTTATGCAAACACGAAAGTAAGCATCACGCAAATCAAGTTTGGAAAAAATCTTCCCTTTCGAGGCCTCTGCCAGTAAATCTGTAATCAAGGGCATTGGGTATGCGTTGGTTTAGAATGGCGTGCAATACTTCAAGCAGGTAACATGAACAATGTTCAAACAGACTCTATACCAATGAGACACTTTCCCGCCCGGGAAGAACCGCGCCAAAGTAATGGGAATCCCAACGGCCTGGATATTCCAAAACATCGTAGTTCCCAGGCTCTGAGCGATATCAGTAGACATAAGCGAGCTCCCTTATCTCCCACCTGTCCTTGACGCGTTTCTGCGTTACGCTAACAAGCTTGCCGTTTATGAGCATGCGCATGGGTCACTAGGCAACAACTATCAACATATGAGTTAATACAGAAAGCATTGCATGTTAAGAGGTCCCAACAGGTGAAGCATATATACAATGAACAAATCATGACAGCTTGCTGACACCTGAAGGATGAAGGATGAAGGACAGAATCACAGAGTCACAGAGCTCGAAGGGGCCACCTAGTCCAACTCCCTGCTCAATGCAGGATCAGCTTAGAACATCTCTGACAAGTCCTGATTTGAGGATATTATTATTATTGAAAAGTGGTATCAGAAGTGGAGGCAATTTAGGGATGGATTGCTCAGGGTCCAACAGCCACCAGTTTTATTTATTTATTTATTTATTCATTTATTTATTTATTTATTTATTTCATTGGCTTTCTTGACC